>NC_142799.1:43140855-43386505 GCF_049724085.1 Artemia sp. Qi Xiang Cuo
AGCTGGTTCAGTTACGTGTGCTCACACACACAAAAACTTACACACACAAAAAAAACTTACACACACACAAAAACTCACACAAACACACACAAACCTACACACAAACAAAATCTTAAACACACACAAAAACTTCCTAACACACAAAAAATTACACACACACAAAAACTTACTCACACACACACACACAAAAACTTACACACACACAAAAAACTAACACACACAAACACACAAAACTTACACACACAAAACAACTTACACACAAGAAAAAAATTACACACACACAAAACTTACACACACAAAAAAAATTACACACACACACACAATAAATTACACACACACAAAACATAAACACAAAAAAAAAATAACTAAAACAAATAAAATAACAAAAAAACAAAAAATTACAAAAAAACAAAAATAACCACCCAAAAAAACAATTAAAAACACACAAACTAATACACACAAAAAAAAAAATAAAGACCCAAAAAAGTTTACACAAAAACAAAATTACACACACAAACAAACTTACACACACAAAAAAAATTACACACACAAAACTTTCTCACACACAAAAACTGACAAACACAAAAACTTACACACACACAAAAACTTACACTCACACAAAAACTTACATACACACAAAAACTTACACACACTAAAACTTACACGCACAAAAACTTACACACACACAAAAACTTACACACACACAAAAAATTACACACACACAAAAACTTACACACACACAAAAACTTACACACACACAAAAACGGACACACACACAAAAACACACAACTTTTGTATGTGTGTAAGTTTGTGTGTGTGTGTGTGTAAGTTTTTATGTGTGTGTAAGTTTTTGTGTGTGTGTAAGTTTGGGTGTGTGTGTAAGTTTTTTTGTTTTTGTTTTTTTTTTTTTGTTTGTTTAATTTAGTTTGTGTGTATGTGTTTTTGAGTGTTTATCAGTTTTGTGTGTGTGTGTGTGTGTTTTATTGTTTGTGTGTGTTAGTTTTTGTGTGTGTGATAGTTTTTGTGTGTGTGTTAGTTTTTGTGTGTGTTAGTTTTTTTGTGTGTGTAATTTTTTGTGTGTGTGTAAGTTTTTGTGTGTGTGTAAATTTGTGTGTGTGTGTGCAAGTTTTAGTGTGTGTGTGTAAGTTTTTATTTGTGTGTGAGTTTTTTGTTGTATGTGTGTACGGTTTTGTGTGTGTGTGTGTATTTTTTTGTGTGTGTGTACATTTTGTGTGTGTGTATGTTTTTGTGTGTGTGTATTTTTTTTTGTGTGTTTTTTTTATTGTGTATGTGTAAGTTTTTGTGTGTGTGTGTGTATGTATTTTTTTGTGTATTATTTTTTTTGAGTTTTTTAAAGTATTTATTTGTTAAAGTAATTGTGTGTGTGTAAGTTTTGTGTGTGTTTGTTAGTTTTTGTGTATGTGTATGTTTTTTTGTGTGTGTAAGTTTTGTGTGTGTGTTAGTTTTTGTGTATGTGTAAGTTTTTTTGTGTGTGTATGTTTTTTTTTGTGTGTGTGTAAGTTTTTGTGTGTGTGTGTGTAAGTTTTTTTTTGTGTGTTTGTTTTTTTGTGTGTGTGTTTTTGTTTTTTTGTGTGTGTTAGTTTTTGTGTGTGTGCTAGTTTTTGTGTGTGTGTGTGTAATGTTTTGTGGGTGTGTCAGCTTTCGTGTGTGTGTGTTATTTTTTGTATGTGTGTGTAAGTTTTCGTGTGTGTGTATTTTTTTGTGTGTGTGTAAGTTTTTGTGTGTTTGTAATTTTTTGTGTGTGTGTAAGTTATTTTGTGTGTTTAAGTATTTGTGTGTGTGTGTATGTTTCTGTTTGTGTGTGTAAGTTTGTGTGTGTTTGTTAGTTTTTTTGTGTGTGTAAGTTTTTGTGTGTGTGTAATTTTTTTTGGGTGTGTAATTGGTTGGGTGTTTGAGTAATTTTTACACAAATAAAAATAAACACAAAAAAAACAAGCACACACACACAAAATCTACCACAAAAACAACAGCTTACACACACAAAAAAACTTAAACACAAAAAAAAAAGAACAAACACTAAAAAAATAACACACACTAAAGAACTGAAACACACACAAAAACAAACACACACACAAAAACTAAAACACAAAAACAAAACTAACACAACAAAAAAAATCATACACACACACAAAACATGATACACAAAAAACAAAAGAAACACACCAGAAAACTAAAACATACACACAAACAAAAAAACACAAGCACAATTACACACACACACACACAAACACACAAAAACTTAAAAACACAAAAACAAAATAAAAAACACACAAAAAAAACCAAACAAAAACACAAATCAATACACAACAAAACACACTTACACACACACACAAAAAAATAAACCAACACAAAATAAAACAAACACAAATAAGAATAAAGAAAAAAAAAATAATAAAAAAAAACTCACTTAAACACAAAAACACAATAATAATAAAAAACAAAAAAAAAAACACACAAGATCAATTCAACACCAAACCAAAAATACATACAAAAACAAAAAAAAAAAATCCAACAAAAATACACACACACACAATAAATTTCATAGACACACAAGATAAAAAACATAAAAACACTAATACACACAATAAAAATAATAAAAAAAAACACAAATACACACACACACAAAATAATAAACAAACATAAGAAAATAAACACACAAAAAAAAAAAAACAAACACAAAAAATTAAAAACACAAAAAAAAACACACACAAAAAAACTAAAACAAAAAAACAAAAACTTACACACACACAAACAAAAAAGAAAAAACAAACAAAAAAAATAAAAAAAAAAAACAAAATAATAAAAACAAAAAAATAATAAAAAAAAAAACAATTATTAAACAAAACAATATTTAAATCACACAACCACACATACACACACACAAAAAAACATACACACACACACAAACTCACACAAACACACACAAAAATAAAAACCCCAACAAACATAAACAAAAAAACAAAATTAAACAAAAAAACAAAATAACACAAAAACACAAAAATACACACACACAAAAAAAAAAAAAAAAACACAAAAAATACAAAAAAAAAAAAAAAAAAAAAAAAAAAAGAAAACAAAAAAAAAAAAACAAACAAACAAATACACACACACAAAAACTAAAAAAAACAAAAAAAAATACACACACACACACAATAAATTAAACACACAAACTCAATTACACACACAAAATTAATCACACAAAAAAAAATACAAACACAACAAAAATAACAAACATACAAAAAAATACAAACACAAAAAAAATTACACACAAAAAAAAAATAACCCACACAAACAAAATTACACACAAAAAAAATCTAACACAAAAAAAAAATTAAAAACTCACAAAAAATTAAACACACAAAAAATCTTACACGCACAAAAACATTATCACACAAACACTATGACACAAACAAACAAAATAACTCTAAAACACAAAAAAACATACACAAAAAAACTTACACAAACTCTAAATTAAACTCACAAAAAAAAAAACACACAAACATAAAAAGACACAAAAACACAATTACCCACGCAAACAAATTTCCACCCGCACCCAACATTACACACACACAAAAACATACACACGCACAAAAACGTACACACACACACAAACACACAAAGTGTGTTTGTGTGTAAGTTTGTGGGTGTGTAAGTGTGTATGTGTGTGTCAGTGTTTGTGTGTGTGTTAATTTGTGTGGTTGGTTTAGTTTTTTTGTTTTTGTTTATTTTTGTTTTTTTGTTTATGTGAGTGTTTGTGTATTTGTGTTTTTGTGTGTATTAGTTTTTGTGTGTGTGTGTGTAATTTTTTGTGTTATTGTATTTTTGTTTTTGTTTTCTTGTTTTTTTTTGTTTTCATTTTTGTTTTTGTTTTTTTGAGGTTTTTTTTTTTAGTTTTGTTTTTTTGTTTTTTTGTTTTTTTGTGTATAAGGGTTTTTGTGTGCAAGAGTTTTTGTTGTTGTGTTTTTTGATATTTGTGTTTTTTTTTTTTGTTTTATTTGTTTACGGTTTTGTGTGTGTGTGTTTGTAAGTTTTTGTGTTTGTGTACATTTTGTGTGTGTGTATGTTTTTGTGTTTGTGTTATTTTTTGTGTGTTTGTTTTTTTTTTTGTATGTGTTATATTTTTTGTGTGTGTGTTATTTTTTGTGTGTTTATAAGTTTTTGTGTTTGGGCACGTTACTGTTTGTGGTTAAGTTGTTGTGTTTGTGTTATATTTTTTGTGTTTGTTTTTTTTTGTGTTATTGTGCATTTTTTTTTTTGTGTTATAGTTCTTGCGTTTTTGGTTTAGTGTGTTTGTGTATTTAAGTTTTTGTGTGTGTGTGTATGTTTTTGTGTGTGTGTGTGTAAGATTTTATGTGTTTTGTATTTTTTGTGTGTGTGTAAGTTTTTGTGTGTGTGCTATTTTTTGTTTGTGTGTGTGTATTTGTGTGTGGGTTTGCTTTTTTGTGTGTGTGTGGATTTGTTTGTGTGTGTTGATTTGTGTTTGGTTGGGTAAATTTTTGTGTGTGTTTTATTTTTTTCGTTTGGGTAAATGTTTTTGTTTTTTGTTAAGAGTGTTTTTGT
Source organism: Artemia sp. Qi Xiang Cuo (assembly GCF_049724085.1). Classification (NCBI taxonomy): domain Eukaryota; kingdom Metazoa; phylum Arthropoda; class Branchiopoda; order Anostraca; family Artemiidae; genus Artemia; species Artemia sp. Qi Xiang Cuo. Next base: position 43,145,437 of record NC_142799.1, read on the forward strand.
TTGTATTTTTTTGTGTGTGTTTTTTTCTTTTTGTTTGTTAGTTTGTTTTTTTGTTTATTTTTTGGTTTGTGTGTTTGTGTTTTAGTTTTTTTTTTGTTAGTTATTTTTTGTGTGTGTGGAAGTTTGTGTGTGTGTTTAAGTTTTTGTGTGTGTTTAAGATTTTGTTTGAGTGTAAGTTTATGTGTCTGTGTGAGTTTTTGTGTGTGTGTAAGCTTTTTTTGTGTTTGTAATGTTTTGTGTGTGTGTAAGCTTTCGTGTGTGTGTTTAAGTTTTTGTGTGTGTGTGTAAGTTTTCTTGTGTGTGTTATTTTGTTTGTGTGTTTAAGTTTTTGTGTGTGTGTAATTTTTTGTTTGTGTGTTAGTTTTTTTGTGTGTGTATGTGTTTGTGTGTGTGTGAGTTTTTTTGTGTTTGTGTAAGTTTTTTTTGTGTTTGTAAGTTTTTGTGTGTGTGTTAGCTTTTGTGTGTGTGTGTGTAATTTTTTGTGTGTTTGTTAGTTTTTGTGTGTGTGTAAGCTTTTTTATGTTTGTTATTTATTTTTTTTGTGTTAGTTTTTGTGTGTGTGTAAGTTTTTGTGTGTGTGTGTAAGTTTTTTTGTGTTTTTGAGTTTTTTTGTGTTTGTAATTTTTTTTTTTTGTGTAATTTTTTTTGTGTGTGTAAGTTTTTGTGTTTTTGTAAGTTTTTGTGTGTTTTAAAGTTTTTGTGTTTTTTTATGTTTTTTTGTGTGTTTCAGTTTTTGTGTGTGTTTAAGTTTTTGTGTGTGTGTAAGTTTTTGTGTGTGTGTAAGTTTTTGTGTTTGTGTAACTTTTGTGTGAGTGTGTGTGTAAGTTTGTTTTTTCTTTTAAGTTTTGGTTTTTTTGTAAGTTTTTGTGTGTGTGTATGTTTGTTTTTTTTTTTTTTCTTTTGTTTTTTTGAACTTTTTTGTTATGTATTTATTTTTTTTTTTATTTAAAGATGTTTTGTGTGATTTAGTATTAGTTTTTGGATATTTGTTTGTGTGTGTGTTCAAGTTTTTGTGTGTGTGTAAGTTTTAGTGTGTGTGTAAGTTTTTTTTGTGTGTCAGTTTTTGTTTGTTTTTAAGTTTTTTTGTGTGTTTAAGTTTTTTTGTGTGTGTAAGTTTTTGTGTGTGTTTAAGTTTTTTTGTGTGTGTAAGTTTTTGTGTGTGTGTGTAAATTTTTGTGTGTGTGTGTAATTTTTTGTGTGTGTTTAATTTTTTGTGTGTGTGTAAGTTTTTGTGTGTGTGTTAGTGTTTGTGTGTGTGTCAGGTTTTGTGTGTGTGTTAGTTTTTGTCTTTGTGTAAGTTTTCGTGTGTGTGTAGGTTTTTTTTTTTGTTTTAGTTTTTGTGTGTTTTGGTAAGTTAGTTGTTTTGTTTATGTGTTTTTTCGTGTTTGTTAGTGTTTTTTTTTTTTTATGCTTGTTTTGTTTTTTGTTAGTTTTTGTGTGTGTTTAAGTTTTTGTTTGTTTAAGTTTTTGTGTGTGTGTAAGTTTTTGTTTGTGTGTGTGTGTAATTTTTTGTGTGTGTGTAAGTTTCTGTGTGTGTGTTAGTTTTTGTATATGTGTAAGTTTTTGTTTGTGTGTAAGTTTTTGTGTGTGTGTAAGTTTTTGTGTGTGTGTAAGTTTTTGTGTTTTTGTTTAAGTTTTTCAGTATGTGTAAGTTATTGTGTGTGTGTGATATTTTTTGTGTGTGTATGTTTTTGTGTGTGTGTAAGTTTTTGTTTGTGTGTAAGTTTTCGTGTGTGTGTAGGTTTGTTTGTTTTTTTTAGTTTTTGTTTGTTTTTGTTAGTGTGTTTTTTTTTTTTTGTTTTTGTGTTTTTGTTAAATATTTTTTGTGTTTTCTAGTTTTTGTTTTTGTGTGTTATTTTTTGTGTATTTTTAAGTTTTTGTGTGTGTAAGTTTTTGTGTGTGTGTAAGTTTTTGTGTTTGTGTGTTTTTTTTTTTTTTGTTTATTTTTTTGTGTGTGTGTTTTTTTTTGTGTGTGTGTAATATTGTTTTTTTGTGTTAGTTTTTGTGTGTATGAGTTTTATTGTTTGCTAGTTTTTGTGTGTGTGTGTAAGTTTTTTTGTGTGTGTTATTGTTTGTTTTTGTTTTATTTTTTGTGTGTGTGTAAGTGTTTGTGTTCTTTTAAGTTTTTGTGTGTGTGTATTTTTTTTTGTGTGTGATAGTGATTTTGTAGTTTTTTTAGTTAGTTTTTATGTGTTTTTTTTTTTGTGTTTTTATTGTTTTGTTTGTTTTCCAGTTTTTGTGTTTGTAAGTTTTTGTGTGTGTGTAAGTTTTTGTGTGTTCGTAAGTTTTCGTGTGTGTGTGTAATTTTTTTTTTTTTTGTAATTTTGTTTGTTTGTGTAATTTCTTTTTTTTGTGTTATTTTTTGTGTTTGTGTAATTTTTTGTGTGTTTGTGTGTGTGTAAGTTTTTGTGTGTGTGTAAGTTTTTGTGTGTGTGTAAGTTTTTGTGTGTGTAAGTTTTTGTGTGTGTAAGTTGTCTGTGTGTGTGTGTTTAATATGATTCTCCGAGTGTAACCTGGTATAAAAAAGAGAAATTATGCCATTTTTTTATATGGTGATGTGACACTTGTGTGTAAGTGACACTTGTTTTTTTTTGTTTGTTAGTTTTTGTGTGTTTTTATTTTTTTTTGTGTGTTTTTTTTTTTTTGTGTGTGTATTTTTTTGTGTGTGTGTTTTTTTTTTTTTGTGTTTAATTTTTTGTTTTTGTGTGTTTTTTTTTTTTTTTTGTTTTTTTTTGTTTGTGTTATTTTTTGTGTGTGTGTAAGTTTTTGTGTGTGTGTAAGTTTTTGTGTGTGTGTAAGTTTTTGTGTGTGTGTGTGTGTGTGTGTAAGTTTTTGTGTGTGTGTAAGTTTTTGTATGTTTGTAAGTTTTGTGTGTGTGTGTGTGTGTGTGTGTGTATAAGTTTTTGTGTATGTGTAAGTTTTTGTGTGTTTGTAAGTTTGTGTGTGTGTGTAATTTTTTGTGTGTGTGTAATTTTTTGTGTGTGTGTAAGTTTTTGTGTGTGTTTTAATTTTAAGTGTGTTTTTTTTTTTTTGTGTGTGTGTGTGTTTGTAAGTTTTTGTGTGTGTGTTAGTTTTTGTGTTTGTTTATTTTTCGTGTGTGTGTAATTTTTTGTGTGTGTGTAAGTTTTTGTGTGTGTGTAAGTTTTTGTGGGTTTGTAAGTTTGTGTGTTTGTGTAAGTTTTTTTGTGTTTGTTTTTTATTTTTGGTGTGTGTTTAAGTTTTTGTGTGCGTATTTTTTCTTGTGTGTGTGTGTGTTAGTTTTTGTGTGTGTAAGTTTTTGTGTGTGTGTGTGTGTGTGTGTGTGTAAGTTTTTGTGTGTGTGTAAGTTTTTGTGTTTTTGTGTCTGTTTGTGTGTGTTTAATATGATTCTTCGAGTGTAACCTGGTATAAGAAAGAGAAATTATACCATTTTTTATATGGTGATGCGACACTTCAATTAAGCTGAAAAAAATATTTTCAGTGTTTAATGACCTAAATCTGTAGAACCGCTACCCTTTTATTACTTTTTTTTAATTCTTAATTCATGCTAGATCCTAACATTGACATTGAGGTTTTTTTCCTTTTTTTTATAACACGCACACCGAGATAGACATATACAGAGATGAGAGAGAGAGAGAGAGAGAGAGAGAAGATACAATTTTCCTTACGTAATCACGGAGAGAGGTGACTGGTTCCATGACTACATCAGCTTCCTGGAATGGGAGTATGGTTTGCATGTTGAGTTTGGCAGTTGACCAGTTGACAGTTGGCTGGTTTATGATGGGTCCGGATGGCTGTGTCATCTTGTTGTGAGTGTTGGATGTGGGAATTGACCAGTTGGCAGTTGGCTGGTGTATGATGGGTCCGGATGGTTGTGGCATATTGTTGTGGATGCTGGATGGGGCAGCTGGATAGTTTGCTATTGGGCGGTTTACGGTTAATATTGATGGTATTAATGGATTTGACCTATGACCCTGTTGTATAGCCATCGGTCTGTTTGAAATGACCACTGGAGTTGCTTCACCCCGTAATGAGTAGGGGGAGCTCTGGAAAGACCTAAAAAAAAGTTTGTTTTTCATGACAAAAATCTTTAAAGAGAACCATCAGTCCTCATCAATAGTATGCACAAGAATAAGTTTTTTAAATTTAAATTAAAAGTGTCATTCTATTTTTCTCATATGATTTAGAAATGTAAAAAAAAAGTTGGAAAAAAGGTAAAAAAAAAACTATCAGAAAAAAAAGGTAAAAAAAACTGTCAGAAAAAAAAATTTTCAGAAAAAAATTAAAAATTAAAAATAAAAAAATAAAAAAAATTGGTCACTACAAACATTATTTTTCTAATAGTAAAAGTCGCAACACACATATCTATATCATTTCCATTCTGAAGTTAGAAAATATTAAATGGGATTTTATAGTGTTTTAAGGGTTTTTCATGTCATTATAAGAGATGTAAAAAAAAGTTGAAAAAAAAAGTTAAAAAAGTTTAAAAAAAATTTTAAAAAAAAATTGGTCACTACAAACATTATTTTTCTAATAGTAAAAGTTGCGACACACATATCTATATCATTTCCATTTTGAAGTTGGAAAGTATTAAATGTGAATTTTTTGTGTTTTAAGTGTGTCTCATGACATCCTAAGAGATGTAAAAAAAGTTAAAAAAAAGGTAAAAAAAAAGTTAACAAAAAAATAAAAAAAAAAAGATGTTGGGGTGGGGGGTATTAGAGGTAGGGGGTGGGGTTGGAGGGATGGTGAAGGGATAGCGTTGAGGGATAGGATTTGGGGCCAAAGTATCAGAAGAAATTGTTTGTCTAGTATGCATCTCAAATCATCGTGGTATGCATGTTCTCATGATGATGCCATAGAAATGCCCCGAAACAGGTCACTTTTAACACCTATCAAAAATCCAATTGATAAATCGAATGTGCTTGAACTTGTTCCAGTTCAATGGAATAAACCTGTTACGATAGTGTGACACTTGACATCAGTTGGGAAATGTCCCAGAAACAATACATTGGATGTATTTCTAAAATAATGATATGTTCAATGGCTTGTTGGTTCAGTCGATTAACGTGTCGTTCTTTTACCTTAGAAAACCACGGGTTTCACGTTCGATTCCTATATCAAACACAAATTTCATAAAAATCAATGGGAAGATACTTAGAATGTAAAAAATCGTATCATTGGAAAATAAAAAAATCATCATTAGAGTACAATAAAATGACATCAATAAAAAAAACTATTAAAATAACAAATCCATATATTCATACAATAAAAATTAATTTACAGACAAAATTTCACAACTTCATACAAAGGAAACGAATCACTAGCATGAAAACACGCACGACTTTTAACAGAAACAACAGCATGAATTTTCGTGGTGGTTGAATCCGGTCATTTTACTGTCTGCTTGTATGACGGGAGACACTCTGCTACCTTATATTATAGATATATGGTGGGACTGTCTGCTCGGAACTGTTATAGCTATATGGGGAAACACTCTGCTACCTTATATTATAGAATTATTGTGGGACTGTGCGCTTAAAACTGTTATAGCTATATGGGGAGACACCCCGCTTGAAACTGTTATATCAATTTGGGGAGACACCCCGCGTGAAACTGTTATAGCTATATGGGGAGACACCCCGCTTGAAAGCATTGTAGCTACACCTGCCCGCTCTCTTTAATTGATACAGTAATTTGCTACCACCCCTCTCTCTATCATTGATACAGTAATTAGCTACCACCCCTCCTGAAACTGTTATAGCTAAATAGGGAGACACCCAGCTTGAAAGCATTGTAGCTACACCTGCCCGCTCTCTTTAATTGATACAGTAATTTGCTACCACCCCTCTCTCTATCATTGATGCAGTAATTTGCTACCACCCCTCCTGAAACTCTTATAGATAAATGGGGGGACACCCCTCCTGAAACTGTTATAGCTATATGGGGGGACACCCCTCCTGAAACTGTTATAGCTATACTACTGGTGATTTCGAAAAAGAGCCTGAAACCCCTTGAAAATGGCGTCAAATCTAAATAAAAAGTGCACCATTGGAATCAGCATGGTCCAAAACTTTTTGTAGAATAATTAAAATCCCCCACCTTGAACATCAAGGAAAATGACTTTTTTGCATGGATAGCACTGATCTGTCTCCCTTTTCTTTCTTTTTTCTAGCAGGACTATGGGGTAGCCAGAGCATCATAGAGAGGTGTAAAAAATAAATTTTGGGGGGCGGGGGGGAGGGTGGAGGAAAGGGGGATCGGGTTGGAGGGATGGTGGAGGGATAGGATTGAGGGATAGGGGTAGGACATGGGGCCCAAGTATCAGAAGAAATTGTTTGTCTAGTATGCATCTCAAATCGTCGTGGTATGCATATTCTCATGATGATGCCATAAAAATGCCCCGAAACAGGTCACTTTTAACACCTATCAAAATTCCAATTGATAAATCGAATGCGCTTGAACTTGTTCCAGTTCAATGGAATGAACCTGTTACGATATTTTGACGGTTAACATCAGTTGGGCAATATCCCAGAAACAATACATTGGATGTATTTCTAAAATCATAATATGTTCAATGGCTTGTTGGTTCAGTCGATTACCTTAGGAAATTTGGGTCTCACGTTCGATTCCAACATCAAACACAAATTTCATAAAAATCAGTGGGAAGATGCTCAGAATGTAAAAAATCGTATCATTGGAAAATAAAAATATCATCATTATAGTACAATAAAATGACATCAATAAAAAAACTATTAAAATAAAAAATCCATATATTCAGACAATAAAAATTAATTTACAGACAGAATTTCACAACTTCATACAAAGGAAACGAATCACTAGCATGAAAACACGCACGAATTTTAACAGAAACAACAGCATGAATTTTCGTGGTGGTTGAATCCGGTCATTTTACTGTCTGCTTGTATGACGGGAGACACTCTGCTACCTTATATTATAGATATATGGTGGGACTGTCTGCTCGGAACTGTTATAGCTATATGGGGAAACACTCTGCTACCTTATATTATAGATTTATTGTGGGACTGAGCGCTTGAAACTGTTATAGCTATATGGGGAGACACCCCGCTTGAAACTGTTATATCAATATGGGGAGACACCCCGCTTGAAACTGTTATAGCTATATGGGGAAATACCCCGCTTGAAAGCATTGTAGCTACACCTGCCCGCTCTCTTTAATTGATACAGTAATTTGCTACCACCCCTCTCTCTATCATTGATGCAGTTATTTGCTTCCACCCCGCCTGAAACGGTTATAGCTAAATAGGGAGACACCCAGCTTGAAAGCCTTGTAGCTAGACCTGCCCGCACTCATTAATTGATACAGTAATTAGCTACCACCCCTCTCTCTATCATTGATGCAGTAATTTGCTACCACCCCTCCTGAAACTCTTATAGATAAATGGGGTGACACCCCTCCTGAAACTGTTATAGCTATATGGGGGGACACCCCTCCTGAAACTGTTATAGCTATACTACTGGTGATTTCGAAAAAGAGCCTGAAACCCCTTGAAAATGGCGTCAAATCTAAATAAAAAGTGCACCATTGGAATCAGCATGGTACAAAACTTTTTGTAGAATAATTAAAATCCCCCACCTTGAACATCAAGGAAAATGACTTTTTTGCATGGATAGCACTGATCTGTCTCCCTTTTCTTTCTTTTTTCTAGCAGGACTATGGGGTAGCCAGAGCATCATAGAGAGGTGTAAAAAATAAATTTTTGGGTGCGTGGGGGAGGTTGGAGGGAGGGGGGATCGGGTTGGAGGGATGGTGGAGGGATAGGATTGAGGGATAGGGGTAGGACATGGGGCCCAAGTATCAGAAGAAATTGTTTGTCTAGTATGCATCTCAAATCGTCGTGGTATGCATATTCTCATGATGATGCCATAAAAATGCCCCGAAACAGGTCACTTTTAACACCTATCAAAATTCCAATTGATAAATCGAATGCGCTTGAACTTGTTCCAGTTCAATGGAATGAACCTGTTACGATATTTTGACGGTTAACATCAGTTGGGCAATGTCCCAGAAACAATACATTGGATGTATTTCTAAAATCATAATATGTTCAATGGCTTGTTGGTTCAGTCGATTACCTTAGGAAATCACGAGTCTCACGTTCAATTCCAACATCAAACACAAATTTCATAAAAATCAGTGGGAAGATACTTAGAATGTAAAAAATCGTATCATTGGAAAAGAAAAATATCATCATTAGAGTACAATAAAATGACATCAATAATAAAAACTAACAATAAAAATTAATTTACAGACAGAATTTCACAACTTCATACAAAGGAAACGAATCACTAGCATGAAAACACGCACGACTTTTAACAGAAACAACAGCATGAATTTTCATGGTGGTTGAATCCGGTCATTGTACTGTCTGCTTGTATGACGGGAGACAGAGTGTCTCTGTCTACCTTATATTATAGATATATGGTGGGACTGTCTGCTCGGAACTGTTATAGCTATATGGGGAGACACTCTGCTACCTTATATTATAGATATATGGTGTGACTGTGCGCTTGAAACTGTTATAGCTTTATGGGGGGACACCCCGCTTGAAACTGTTATATCTACATGGGGGGACACCCCGCTTGAAACTGTTATAGCTACATGGGGAGACACCCCGCTTTAAAGCATTGTAGCTACACCTGCCCGCTCTCTAATTGATACAGTAATATGCTACCACCCCTCTCTCTATCATTGATGCAGTAATTTGCTACCACCCCTCCTGAAACTGTTATAGCTATATGGGGAGACACCCAGCTTGAAAGCATTGTAGCTAGACCTGCCCGCTCTCTTTAATTGATACAGTAATTTGCTACCACCCCTCTCTCTATCATTGATGCAGTAATTTGCTACCACCCCTCCTGAAACTGTTATAGATATATGGGGGGACACCCCTCCTGAAACTGTTATAGCTATACTACTATCACCATAAATTTCTTTTAGCAATAAACTTTTACTTCTAAGATTAACCGAAACAATAGTTACCATTCCTGATTCAGTGTCAGATGGCAATTTTTTCTCACTACACAGTTTTTTTGAAAACACGTTTTTCAACTTTTGATTACTATGGGCTGTGGTTCGCACTTTACTAGGTTGCAGCTGCCGCTGCAACCATGATTCTGTTAGTTTTATTACCGTTGCTATACTCCTACTTTTATCCACTAGTAGGTACAACCGCGATTCATGCTGGACTACACACAGACTCAATCGAGGCTGACTTGAACAACCAGAAATTTAATACGGTGTATTGTCACCCGCAAAAAAATAAAAAACTTGAAAGTCACTTAGTAAATCCAGTAAATGCTACAGTTTCAGCTCGAGTTTACTGGAGTATTTAGTTTGAAAAATTCACATATGCCTATGAGTCAAATTTCCCAGGCCCGAATCCTCAAAGCCCCTTTCGAGTCTTCCAATATGAGGGACTGGCGACTTTTACTGGGCGACAGTACATCAGCACGCAGTAAAAACAAATACCGAATATCTCTCTCGCTGTGCCGAAGCAAGAAAAAACTTAAAGGTCATTAATTGCTTTTGAGTTCATTTGTGCTTTTCTTCTAGGCTGGGTTGACTGCGGTCAAATATGGCGCTCTTCCAGAGTCCGGTGAAGACCAGCAAGACCATGGGTATTGCAGAATCTTTCGACTTCTCGAGATGCTTGATATGTCAGGACCCAACTGGAAAGGTGACAAGAATGAACATACAATCGTTCAAAGGAGCTGCTTCCAAAAGAAAAGACGAACTTTCTGAAAGTGTAATGAAAGTGATAGATTCCGCTAGTGATGAGCTATACCCTAAGTGACATGATTCATGCAGAAAAAAGTTAACAAGCACAAACCATATTGAGCGCAATAAAAGAGTTTCCTGGCTCGCCAGTGTAGCTCCAACCACAGAGGCTATACGTCCGTCGACAAGAGGAAGCACAGGCAAGAACTTTGACTATAGTCTGTTTTTGATCTGCAGTTAAGAGTACGATAAGAGAGTAGTTGCGCCGTGTAGAGAGTTATAACCGGTAAGGAAAGATATGCAAGTAAGCAAAGGCAGTTCGTGATTAATATCCAAATGTTCTACTCCGAATTGAAGGAGATGGAAAAGTGTCAATCGATATGCCAGCAACGGACGTCAGATACCATTACAGGTGCAAAAGAAGTTTCTGGACTGTAAGCCCAAAGAACTTGCTGGGTCTCAAAGGGCTGTTACTACGTTTGACTTGTTTTTCCTGATATTTGAACCAAAGTTTCGAAACGGCAAAATATATTACGTTATTGGACTTTGCGAAGAGTAAAATAAGATATTGCTCGGGTCATTTCCAGAGACAAATCCCATCAGGAATTATAGGCTCAAGAGGAAACTTTTAAAATGATTTGAAGGCGAAGCTGAGTTCTGGTGGTAATGGGAAGGAAAAATGTTATTGGTGTTTTTCGGGCGCTCACTAACGGCTTTTTACTTTCTGAAACAGATCTTATCACTTCGGCGAAATATTGACGAGGACTATATATGGGTAGAGACCACGGATACCGAAGATTCAAGTTTATGCAATGAACACGCTAGGAGGTCGACATTGGGACAGCCAAGGACCAATATAGCGCTGCACTCTTACCAGAGGTAAGCTCTATGACTGTTTCGAGTATGTCCGACGAAGAGGATATTCCTCTTTCTCGTCGAGTCAAAGCCAGCCATAGGCCAGTAACAAGGATGAGCACTCGGTCGGGAACATCCTTAGGGAATTCTTATTCTCACTCCTTAAGCGAACATTATTCAAACTTGCACTACGGCAGGTACATGAGAAAAGAAATAGTTGCTGCTCGAGACTGCTGGAAAAGTGAAGAAGAGGAATATGCTTACGACGCCGACATTTCCTAAGCTATGAAGATTGTCCCCGACTCCCTGCACAACTTCGTTTGTATGATAGTCCTTGATTGAGTCTAGTTTGAGTGTCTACCCGAGTCAATCTATCAAGTGTGGAGTTGACCCCCTAAAATGCTTACTTGCTTACTTTCCGATGTGAATCAGAACGAGTCCGAAGACGAAGATGAAAAGGACGAAGAAAAAAAGATTTGAGCCACCGCTTCAGGTTCAGTTCATACTACTTGATTTTGTTATTTGTGTTGATATTAAACTGCTAGTGTAGTCGTCTCAACGTTACTTTCAGATGCTCAGGACAGTTACCGTCTACTACATCAGTGGCCGTTGACCCGATCTAACCGATTTGGATAATTGGCCACTACTATGCTGGGATTTGAAGAAAACATTATCTTAAATCAGCCATAGTCACCTCTGTACCACACGTTCAAACGGCTCCGCCACCTTGAGGCTCGTATATGAGCCTACGCGAGTCAGATGGTACTAAAAAAAAAAAAAATAGTTGCTCAAGAATTGAGATTTTTTGAAAAAAAGTCACATGGTGTGACTCGTAACGACGAGCAGAATTCAAATAAAGCAAAAGAAAAATACTTATGCCAGAAAAAATTAGTAAAAACCGAAAAAAAATGAGAAATCCTTGATTTTTATCGAAAAACCTTGATTTCAAATATAAATAGGGGTTAACTAAAAAAAATAAAGTTTGTGGGGAAAAACTAAAAAAAAACAGATGAAAATACTCGTTCTTAGAATTCAGAATATGTCAAGCTTATAAAGTTTTCTGTTTATTTTATTGTGTTAAAAAAATTAAGACGTCGTTATAGGTCAAATTTGACTTTATAGGCAAAAAGAACCATGTTCTACACGCTTGCTAACTTGTGCATCCCGATAATCATTATTAACGCTTCCGATTACCCTAGAATCCACCCTCAACTCATCTGTGGTGAATGTGAGCCACCCCTTGAAAGTTAACGGTCCCTGGATCACTGACTAAGATGGGAGTTTAAGACTTCTACAGTAGGGTTCTTGGATACGCTGAATATGATGGTTTTGACGTTCATTAATCTTTCTTTACTTTGAGGGTGTCTTTGTCCCCTTCTTAGAAATCAGGCAAATTTTTTCATTCTATTAGCTGTTGATGAGTAACACTAGCCTAAACCTAATGAATCTTCAAAATAAATTCGATATCAAAATTCCGTTTTTTAAAATTTCGACTACTACTGAGCCGTATCGCTCCTTACTTGCAGTTCGTTACCACGAACTGATTGATTTCAATTATGTTTACTTTTTAATGGTTTCTCAGAGGCTCTTCAATAATAAATGAAATGCTCCAATTTAAGTGTCTCAGGATGTTTAATGTGCTTCCAGTTCATATATCTGTTGTGCCTAACAAGCTCGAGTTAATTCTTTGACAGATAGAGAATTTTCGTTGTAAAGCATTTTCCATGATTACTTACGATTATAAATAGTTCTTAAATTTTGAATTGTTTTTGAAAAGTAAATTTGACTATCCCAGGAACCTTTTACGAAGGCGTTTTCGATACCTTATTATTGAATTGCTTTAATAATTGCAATTAGTCCAAATGAACTAGGGTTAGGTGATCGTTAAGCTTGATTCTTAACTTCCCAGGTTTTCCAAAATCTGGGCTTCTGCATTCCACGAAACACAAGATCTGGAGGCCCAGATTGTGAAAAATATGAAAGTTGAAGTATCACTTGTAACCAAAAGTTAGATAATGTTAGTCTGCCTCCAAAATTAGTTCTCCATAACACTTTTAATTACACTAAATAAATCAGTCACAACTTTAAAATACGGCCGATTGCAGTCTATTTAAAATATAATATAAGAACCGCCATTACCACTGAAAAAGTTAATCTTATGTCAATAAAGCGTCGAATTTGGTGACTGATGGCACTCTTTCTGGAGCAATAGAGTGATGGATTGTAATAGTAAAACTGAAGGTTATAATTTTATTTAGATCTTGTCTCCGAAATAGCTTTATAAAGATTAGAATATGGGAAAAGTTTATTTGTTTCTTATAGCTATCAAATAGAAAATAAGGTTTTTTAACAAAAAATAAAAGAGTAACATCAAAACACAGAACAAACACAAATTATTCCGTACATGCGTGGGGGTGTTCCTTTCTCAGCCCTTGTTTTTTATGTTAAAATCTTGAAGTTCTTTAAAAAAAAATTCCCATTCAATCTCAATGACCCTTCTGTTAGAGTGGGGTTTCTTAAAGAATTTGAACAAGAAGTAAAACTTTAGCGTAAAGAGTAAGTGTCTACGAAGAGGCAGCCCCCTTATACAAGGAATTGTTTATTTTTTAGTTTAAGTTTTAAAAATGCTCTTTACTTCCAGTTGAAAAAACTTGTTTTTTCATTTAATTCGTGACCATTTTTCAAATAACATGACGAAAATCCCCTTCTCTCTGCCTGTTTAAAAATTTCGTCGAAAAAATCCACCGTATTCTTTTCTCTCAAAAAAAAAAGAAAAAAAAATCTCCCGTCTGAAAATTCTCTCTGCAGAAATTATCCTTAAACATGTCCTTGTATTTCCCATAAGAAAGACTATATGTGAACAATAGGGACTTAGTATTTTTTGTAAATAAAAATGACACTGGAGTCCTCAAAATTGGGTTCGAATGACCACTCTTCCGATCTTCTAGTATAGACCATCTTTTGAATTTGCTTGCGCCCCCGTACCAACCAGGTTTTTCTGTTAGGTAAACAGGTCATCACACTCGGTCATTACACTCTTTGTCAAGAGGATTTACGCAATTTCAAAGAGGAACGAGTACGCAATACCGGGTCCTAGCGTGATTGATTTTTTGGACAATTGCCTTTAGTCAAGACTAGTTTTTTGGGAATGTGTCGTTGCTAAAGCTAACTCTCATTGGAAAAAGGGGTATAAAGCTTTTTGTTTTTGATAAGAATTGCACAATGAATGTATCGTTAGACGTGGGCATTTTTTATGAGCCAATCAGAGGTTGTTCAATATATGATAACTTGATTTGTGGTTGGGATTTGAATAAAAGAAATAGTTATGTTATTTGCTTGCATGTATAGGAATTCCCAAGTTATTTGCTTGCGTGTATAGGAATTCCCTTGTTATTTGCTTGCATGTATAGGAATTCCCATGTTATTTGCTTGCTTGTATAGTAATTACCACGTTATTTGGCTTGCGGGTATAGTAATTCCCAGGTTCTTCGCTTGCATGTATAGTAATTCCCTTGTTATGTGCTTGCTTGTATAGGAATACCCATGTTATTTGCTTGCTTGTATAGGAATTCCCATGTTATTTGCTTGCATGTATAGATAGTCCCTTGTTATTTGCTTGCATGTATAGGAATTCCCAGGTTATTTGATTGCGTGTATAGGAATTCCCATGTTATTTGCTTGCATGTATTGGAATTCCCATGTTATTTGCTTGCGTGTTTAGGAATTCCCATGTTATTTGCTTGCATGTATAGGAAATCCATTGTTATTTGCTTGCGTGTATAGGAATTCCCATCTTATTTGCTTGCATGTATAGGAATTCCTATGCTATTTGCTTGCGTGTATAGGAATTCCCATGTTATTTGCTTGCGTGTATAGGAATTCCCTTGTTATTTGCTTGCATGTATAGGAATTCCCATGTTATTTGCTTGCGTGTATAGGAATTCCCATGGTATTGGCTTGCGTGTATAGGAATTCCCATGATATTTGCTTGCATGTATAGGTAATCCCAGGTTATTTGCTTGCATGTATAGGAATTCCCAAGTTATTTTGCTTGCGTGTATAGGAATTCCCGTGTTATTTACTTGCATGTATAGGAATTCCCATGTTATTTGCTTGCGTGTATAGGAATTCCCATGCTATTTTAAGGGCTTATGTCCCCCCCCATGCTATTAAAAGAGTTTATGTCCCCTTCCTATGCTATTCCAGGAGCTTATGTTCCTTCCTATGCTATTATAAGGGGCTTTTCCATGTGTTTTTTCTTTAATTGTTAACCATTAAAGACAAAATTTTTTTGTTAAATAATTAGTTCTTATATATTTTAAAAGAGCTTTACGGGGTTTGAGACACTATGTTGCCTGACTCCGTTTGATTTTTATATACTTAGTGCTCATTAAAAACGAAATTTTTGTGTTAAATAAGTAATTCTTGTATCTTTTAAAAGAGCTTTACGGGGTTTGAGAGACTCGGGTGTCTAATTACCCGTGATTTTTTTTTACTTGGTACCCATTAAAAAAGTTGCAAGTAAAAACCCCGTATGGATGAGTTGAAATAAAAAATTTTAACAAGAAATGGGTGACAAGTGGTTTGGGGGAGATGGGTTGATTGGCAGAAGGATGTATTAGCGAATTTAAAGTGGAGGGCGAGTTGCTAGCGAAAAATCTAAGCTAATAGGAGTTTTTGACTGTAAACTCTAGTTTTTTGTAAGAAAATTATGGAAAATACAATTCATTGGTTCATAGGTGAAACTTAAGTCCAGGTATGGATCGAAAAATAAACTATTTCTGTAGAATCTGAGCTAATAAGGGTTTTTGACCATAAACTATAGTTTCCTATAAGAAAATTATGGAAAATACAATTCTCTCGTTCAAATGTGAAACTTATGTCCATTCTTTGGTTCAAATGTGGAAAAACCCGTGTGAATGAGTTAAAATAGAAATTTTTTAACAAGAAATGACTGAAAAGTGTTTTGGAGGAGATGGGTTAATTGGCAGAAGGATTTATTAGCGTAGTTATAGTAGAGGCCGAGTTGCTAGCGAAAAACCCGTGTGGATGAGTTGAAATAAAAAATTTTAACAAGAAATGACTGAAAAGTGTTTTGGGTGAGATGGGTTGATTTGCAGAATTATATATTAGCTAATTTATAGGGGAGTGAAAGTTGCAAGTGAAAAATCTAAGCTAATAATTTTTTTTGACAGTAAACTCTATTTTTTCGTAAGAAAATTATGGAAAATACAATTTATTGGTTCATAGGTGTAACTTAAGTCCAGGTATGGATTGAAAAATAAATTATTTCTCTAGAATCTGAGCTAATAAGGGTTTTTGACCATAAACTCTAGTTTCCTGTAAGAAAATTATGGAAAATACAATTCTCACGTTCAAATGTGAAACTTAGGTCAATTCTCTTATTCAAATGTTAAAATTAAGTCCATTTTCGGATACTCATAATAATGAGGACTTATTTTTATTATTAAATATTTTTTTTTTTCATAAAAGCAAAATATTTTTTTTTAAACTTCTAAATTATTCAACTTTTTTTTTTATACTTATATTAAAATTATAAAATATTCTTAAGGCTCAAACAATTGTACTCTGTGATTTGTCAGAGACACAATGTGGCTTTCCCACTGATATTCTATTTCCGAATATTGACACTACCTAGTCTATTGCATGTATTAAATCAGTATTTCTTACGCAGTAGTACAATAAACACATAAGTCATATCTTTTAAAAAAGTGAAGATGGAGCATTTTAATAAAGTGTGTTCACATGTCAATGTTATTGTAGCATTGAATGCGGACAAGTAGAAGTATTTAAACTATGAAACAAGTAAAAATGGTAGCACTATTGGAAATGTATGTCTTCATTGTCTTGACAGTAAGGAATTTAATTTCTTTGAACTATCAAAAAAATTTAACTGTTGTTATGGTGGATATGCAAAAGTGTGATATCCAGAGAAGGTAGCGCTCAAAGAAAATGCCAACATAAAAATAATAGTTGATGAAGAGGGACATCTTCCTGCCAGTGCTTGTGGTAACATGCTACCTATTGTTACACCCCATCGTCAACTTTCGGGTATTAGCATTCAACGGAAGATCAAAAGAAGACATGCATACTCTTCTAGTAATATCATAAACCATATCTTGTCGACGTGCCGAAACTGTTACCTTTTTAAAAATAATGTTGTAATAGACAGTGAAATTGCCGGAAAAATAAAAAGGGCATTGGCAGAAAATATCACTAAGGAATATAAAGATGAATCGACGAAAAAAAAAGTGCCAGCAAACTTCACTACCATAAATCAAACAATTAATGAACCAAATAATAGCAAAGATGAAGTGCATATTGAACATGTGGATTACCCCCCAGTAAAAAAGGGTTCACATGCTAGTGTTATTATAGCATTGAATGCTGACAAGGAGAAGCATTTGAACTATGAAACAAGTACAAGTGGTAGCACTATTAGAAACGTATGCGTGCGTTGTCATGACACTATGGAATTAAATTTCTTTGGAGTACCAAAAAAATTCAATTATACAAATGGTGGATATGGGAAAGTATCATTTCCAGAGATGTTAGTACTCAAAGAGAATGCCAACATAAAAATAATAGATGATGAAGAGGGGTATCTTCATGCTAGCGCTATAGGTAACATGCTACCTATTGATAAAACCTTTCGTCGGCTTTTAGGTATTAGCATTCAAATGAAAGCAAAGAGGAACAGAAAGGCCTACTCTGCTACTAATATCGTAAGCCATATCGTGTCTACGTGCCTAAACTGTTATCTGTTTAAAAATAATGTGATAATAGACAGTGAAATTGCCAGAAAAAAGAAATGGATATTGTCAGAAAATATCACAATGGAATATAAAGATGAAACGATAAAAAACAAAGCACCAGCAAACGTTACTGGCATTGATCAAACAGTCAATGAATCAAATAATACCAAAGACGAAAAGCATATTGAACCTGTTCATGAGACACCAGTAAAAATTGTGTATGATTCAAAATGGAATGATTATTCCACTGATTACGAACTAAGAGAAGACAATAACTACAATATCAATAGAGAACATGGTGAACCATTTCATGGAACAGATTCAAAATGTCCAAAGTTAATCATTAACATTAATAATGCATCATAATATATTTTTGTATTAATATTCTACATAACACTATTTCATTAAAAACTTACATTGTTATATGTTCATTATTTTTTAGAGTAAGCTAGCACATCAAGCGTTTAGAATGTCTATTAAAACATCGACGATGGAATAAAAGGAATTTGCGTACATCTATTGTCAAACACATGGGATAACATTGTCAAAATCTAGCTATCAGACTGAAAAATTGTAGGTAAGTAAGTAAGCAACTAAGTAAGGAAGTAATTAAGTAAGTAAGTAAGTAAAAAACTCTTTCTTGAATTCACCTCATTGATACAAAATGCAGAACTTTCATTTAAGAAATTATAAAAAAATTGTAAGCAAGTAACAAAAATTGTAAGCAAGTAACAAACCCTATACTGAAGTCACCTCTCGGATCAAACGCTTTATTGATTCAACCTCTCGTATTTACAGTACAGATACTTAATTAAAGAAATTATTAAAAAAATCGTACGTACGTAAATTTTTTTCTATTTTTCACAAAAAATTTTAACTTAGCTCCATGATGTAGAAATTTAATTCAAGAAATTATGAAAAAATTCTCAGTAAGTAAAAATTTCTTTCTTGAAGTCAACTCTTAGATACACAATACGGAAATTTCATTCAAGAAATTATGAAAGTATTTGTAGGTAAGTAACAATCTCTTTATTGATTTCACCTCTTGAATATACAGTGCAGATACTTCATTCAAGAAACGTGATTAAACACGTTTTTTGAAACTACATGCTATTTGCATGCCTTTCCTTGGCACCTTTCCAAATGAGCGGGGATTCCCCACTGCTTCCTACGCATTGCAAAAAGTGAGCATTACGAAAACTCAGCGTTTTTTCAACCAGACTGTTGTTTTTTTTTTTTAGACAACACGAGAGAAATGCACAGTCGACATTTCCTTATTTAATTTTTTAAAATTCAAGAAATTATTAAAAAATTATCAGCAAGTAACATTTTATTTATTGAAGTCACCTAATGTGTAGAAATTATGGAAAAATTCTCAGTAATTAACAATTTCTTCCTTGAAGTCAACTCTTTGATACACAATACGGGAATTTCATTCAAGAAATTATGAAAAAAATGTAACTAAGTAGCAAATTCTTTCTTGAATTCACTTGTTTAATAAATAAAAAGACATTTCATTCAAGAAATTATGACAAAATTCTAAGTAAGTAACAAACTCTTTATTGTTTTCACGAGTTAGATATATGATTTATAAATTAAATTCAAGAAATTATGAAAAAATTGTAACTAAGTAGCAAATTCTTTCATTGAATTCACCTGTTGTATAAACAAAAAGATATTTCGTTCAAGAAATTACAACAAAATTCTAAGTAAGTAACAAACTCTTTATTGTTTTCACGAGTTAGACAAACGATGTAGAAATTAATTTCAAGAAATTATGAAAAAATTTTCAGTAAGTAACCATTTCTTTCTTGAAGTCAACTCTTGGATACACAGTACAGAAATTTCATTCAAGAAATTATGAAAATAATTGTAAGTAAGTAACAAACTCTTTATTGATTCCACCTCTTGGATATACAGTACAGATACTTCATTCAAGAAATTATGAAAAAAATTGCAAGTAAGTAAGTAACATTTTTTTTTCTCTGTCAACTCTTAGATACACAATACTGAAATTAAATTCAAGAAATTATGAAATTATTTGTAAGTAAGTAACAGTCTCTTTATTGATTTCTTCTCTTGAATATACAGTACAGATACTTCATTCAAGAAACGTGATTAAACACGTTTTTAAACTACATACTCTTTTCATACCATTGCTTGCCACCTTTTCAAATGAGCGGTGAGTCCCCACTGCTTCATGCACATTGAAAACAGTGAATAGTACGAACCCCCCTTGGTGTCAGAAGGAATGTTTTTATAGACACCCAACTAACCGTGATTACAAACACAATACGTAAATATTATTAAATAAATTAAAAAAAATATATTTTTAATTAAGTAACAAGCTCTTTATTGATTTCAACTCTTGAATATACAGTACAGATACTTCATTCAATAAAACGTGATTAAACATGTTTTGAATCTACCTGCTATTTGCATGCCTTTCCTTGGCACCTTTCCGCCTGCGCAGTGAGCCCCCACTTCTTCCGCCAAAGGTCAAAAAGTGTGCAGCACAAAAACTCTAAGTTTTCAACATGACTTGTTTTTTAGGGACCAATCCGGAGAGACATGCACATTCGACCTAGCGTTTTTTAATTTTTTTTAAGGATCAGGTAGAGGGAGGTTCGTGGGGGCGCGTAACCCCGGCTTTATGTACCTTAAAAAAAATGAAATAAAGCGATGTCGTATTTGCCTATCTCTCCTTGTTGGTCCCTAAAAATCCAGTCTGGTTAAAAACGTGGAGTTTTCGTACTGCTCACTTTTTGCAATGTGTAGGAACCAGTGGGGAATCCCCGCTCGAGTGGACAGGTGCCAAGGAAAGGCATACAAATAGCATATAGTTTCAAAACGTGTTTAATAACGATTTATTGAATGAAGTATCTGTACTGTATAGTCAAGAGGAGAAATAAAGAAAGAGATTGTTACTTACTTATACATATTTTTTTTTTAATTTCTTGACTGATATTTCCATCTTTTGTGTGTCATCTCTGTAAGGTTGTTGTTTAAAAAAACCGTCCGGTTGAAATCGTGGGGTTTTCGTACTATTCAATTTTTGCAAGGTGTAGGAACCAGTGGGGCCTTCCCACTCATTTGGAAAGGTGGCAAGAAGTGGCAATAAAATAGTATGTAGTTTCAAAACGTGTTTAATCATGTTTATTTAATGAAGTATCTGTACTGTATATTCAAGATAATAAATAAAGGCATTTTATTTTAATTAATTACAAATACTTTAATAATTTATTTAATTTAATGTTTGTTTTTTTCATAAAAGATTTTACAGAGAAAAAAAAAATGTTACATAATTAATTGCTATTTTTTTTCATAATTTCTTTAATTACTTATATGTACTGTATATCCAAGATGTGGAATCAATAAATAGTTTGTTACTTAATTTAAAATTTTTTAATAATTTATTTAATAAAATTTAATTAATTTGTATACAAGATTTTACTTAAATAAATATATGTTTACTTTCTGAGAATTTTTTCATAATTTCTTGAAATTAATTTCTACATCGTTTATCTAACTCGTGAAAACAATAAAGAGTTTATTACTTACTTAGAATTTTGTCGTAATTTCTTGAACGAAATGTCTTTTTGTTTATCCAACAGGTGAATTCAAGAAAGAATTTGCTACTGAGTTACAATTTTTTCATAATTTCTTGAATTTAATTTCTAAATCATTTATCTAACTCATGAAAACAATAAAGAGTTTGTTACTTACTTAGAATTTTGTCATAATTTCCTGAATGAATTGTCTTTTTGTTTATTCAACAAGTGACTTCAAGAAATAATTTGCTACTTAGTTACATTTTTTTCATAATTTCTTGAATGAAGTTCCCATATTGTGTATCCCAGAGTTGACTTCCAGGAATAAATTGTAACTTACTGAGAATTTTTTCATAATTTTTACACATGAGTTGACTTCAATAAAGAATTTTTTACTTGCTGATAATTTTTTCATAATTTCTTTAATTTTAAAAAATGAAAAAGGGCAATGTCTACTTTGAATGTCTTTCGTGTTGTCTAAAAAACCAAAAAACCAGTCTGGTTGAAAACATATAGTGTCCGTACTGCTCACTTTTTTCACTTTGTAGGAAGCAGTGGGGATTCCCCGCTCATTTGGAAAGGTGCCAAGGAAAGGCATGCAAATAGCATGTAGTTTCAAAAAACGTGTTTAATCACGTTTCTTGAATGAAGTATCTGTACTGTATATTCAAGAGGTGAGATAAATCCAGATATTTTTACTGACTTACAAATACTTTAATTATTTCTATACTTAAATGATAGTTGTTTCTATATAAGACTTGACAACAGTACAAAGAGTCTTACTTCGTTATAATTTTTTCATAATTCATTGAATTAAATGTATGCATCATGGAGATCAGCGAAAAGTGGGTGGGTAAAAGAGAAAAAAAGTTAAGTAATTGCGATTTTTTTTCATAATTTCTCTAATTATTTATCTGTAATGTATATACAAGAGGTGGAATCAATAAAGAGTTTGATCCGAGAGGTGACTTCATGAAAGGGTTTGTTACTTGCTTACAATTTTTTGTTACTTGCTTACAATTTTTTCATAATTTATTAAATGAAATTTCTGCATTATGTATCCATGAGGTGAATTCAAGAAAGAGTTTGCTACTTACTTACTTACTTACTTACTTCCTTCCGTACTTACTTAGTTTCTTACTTGCTTACCTACAATTTTTCATTCTGATACTTAGATTTGGACAATGTTATCCCATGTGTTTGACAATGGATGTACGCAAATTCCTTTTCTTACATCGTCGATGTTTTAATAGACATTCTAAATGCTTGATGTGCTAGCTTCCTCTAAAAATAATCAACACATAACAATATAATGTTTTTAATGAAATAGTGTTATGTAGAATATTAATACAAAAATATATTATGATACATTATTAATATCAATGATTAACTTTGGACATTTTGAATCTGTTCCATAAAATGGTTCACAATGTTCTCTCTTGATATCGTAGTTATTGTCTTCTCTTAGTTCGTAATCAGTGGAATAATCATTATTCCATTTTGAATCATACACAATTTTTACTGGTGTCTCATGAACAGGTTCAATATGCTTTTCGTCTTTGGTATTATTTGATTCATTGACTGTTTGATCAATGCCAGTAACATTTGCTGGTGCTTTGTTTTTTATCGTTTCATCTTTATATTCCATAGTGATATTTTCTGACAATACTCATTTTTTTTTTCTGGCAATTTCACCGTCTATTATCACATTATTTTTACACAGGTAACAGTTTAGGCACGTAGACACTGTTTGGTTAATGATATTAATAGCAGAGTAGGCCTTTTTTTTCCTCTTTGCTTTCATTTGAATGCTAATACCTAAAAGCCGACAAAAGGTTGTGTGCTATAGCATGTTACCTATAGCACTAGCATGAAGATACCACTCTTCATCAACTATTATTTTTATGTTGGCATTCTCTTTGAGTACTAACATCTCTGGAAATGATACTTTCCCATATCCACCATTTGTATAATTGAAATTTTTTGGTACTCCAAAGAAATTTAATTCCATAGTATCATGACAACGCACACATACGTTTCCGATAGTGCTACCACTTGTACTTGTTTCATAGTTCAAATACTTCTCCTTGTCATTATTCAATGCTACAATAACACTAGCATGTGAACACATTTCTAATGGGGGGTCATCCACATGTTCAATATACAATTCATCCTTGCTATTGTTTGGTTCATTAATTGTTTGATTAATGGTAGTGAAGTTTGCTGGTACTTTGTTTTTCTTCGATTCATCTTTATATTCCTTAGTGATATTTTCTGCCAATGCCCTTTTTATTTTTCTGGCAATTTCGCTGTCTCTTACAACATTATTTTTACAAAGGTAACAGTTTCGGCATGTCGACAAGATATGGTTTATGATATTAGTAGAAGAGTATGCATGTCTTCTTTTGATCTTCCGTTGAATGCTAATACCCGAAAGTTGACGATGGGGTGTAACAATAGGTAGCATGTTACCACAAGCACTGGCAAGAAGATGTCCCTCTTCATCAACTGTTATTTTTTTTTTTGTATTTTCTTTTAGTGCTATCATCTCTGGATATCTCACTCTTGCATATCCACCATAAAAAGAGTTGAATTTTTTTGGTACTCCAAAGAAATTAAATTCCTTACTGTCATGACAATGCACACATACATTTCTAATAGTGATACCATTTTTACTTGTGTCATAGTTTGAATACTTCTCCTTGTCCGCATTCAATGCTACTATGACATTGACATGTGAGCACACTTTATTACAATGCACCACCTTCACTTTTTTTAAAGATATGACTTATAGGTTTATAGTTCTACTGCGTAAAAAATACTGATTGAATACATGAAATAGACTAGGTAGTGTCGATATCCGGACATAGAATATCAGTGGAAAAGCCATTTTGTGTCTCTGACCAATCACAGAGTACAATTGTTATAGCCTTAATAATATTTGATAATTTTAATATAATTACAAAAAAAAAAAGTTGAATAATTAATAATTTTAAAAAAATATTTTGCTTTTATGAAAAAAAATATTGAATTAGAACCATAAGTCCTCATTATTATGAGTATTCAACACTGGACTTTAGTGTAAAATCTTAATTAGAGAAGTGAACAAGTGTCACATGTTATTGTGGGTATAGTATTTTCAATACTAGCAGGACCTTAAACTAGATTTCGTGTTCAAAAACCCTTAAGAGATAATGGTCTAGAGTACGCGTCCATTTTTCAATCACTACAAGGACTTAAGTTTCAATGACCCGGCGAATATAATTTGCACAAAGAAACTTACCGAAGAATATATTTTAATTTCAAAAACCCTAATAATATTAGAATTTTCACTAGCAACTTGCCCTCCACTATAACTTCGCTAATACATCCTTCTGCCAATCAACCCATCTCCCCCAAAACACTTTTCAGACATTTCTTGTTAAAAATTTTTATTTAAACTCATCCACACGGGTTTTTAGCTAGCAACTCGGCCTCCACTATAACTACGCTAATACCTCCTTCTGCCAATTAACCCATCTCCTCCAAAACCCTTTTCAGTCATTTCTTGTTAAAAAATTTCTATTTTAACTCATTCACACGGGTTTTTCCACATTTGAACCAGAGAATGGAACTAAGTTTCACATTTGAATGAGAGAATTGTATTTTGCATAATTTTCTTACAGGAAACTAGAGTTTATGGTCAAAAACCCTTATTAGCTCAGATTCTACAGAAATAGTTTATTTTTCGATCCATACCTGGACTTAAGCTTCACCTATGAACCAAAGAATTGTATTTTCCATAATTTTCTTACAAAAAACTAGAGTTTACGGTCAAAAACTCCTATTAGCTTAGAGTTTTCGCTAGCAACTCGCCCTCCACTTTAAATTCGCTCATACATCCTTCTGCCAATCAACTCATCTCCCCCAAAACACTTTTCAGCCATTTCTTGTTAAATTTTTTTATTTCAACTCATCCACACGGGGTTTTCGCTAGCAACTTTTTTAATGGGCACCAAGTAAAGAAAAATCACACGGAATCAGACAACCGAGTCTCTCAAACCCCGTAAAGCTCTTTTAAAAGATACAAGAACTACTTATTCAACACAAAAATTTCGTTTTTAATGAGCACTAAGTAAAGAAAAATCAAACGGAGTCAGGCAACAGAGTGTCTCAAACCCCGTAAAGCTCTTTTAAAATATATAAGAACTACTTATTTAACACAACAATTTTGTTTTTAATGGGTACCAAGTAAAGAAAAACCACACGGAAAAGTCCCTTATAATAGCATAGGAAGGAACATAAGCTCCTGGAATAGCATATAAAGGGGGTATAAACTCTTATAATAGCTTGGGGGGACCTAAGCCCTTTAAATAGCACGAGAATTCCTATATATGCAAGCAAATAACATGGGACGTCCTATATATGCACGCAAATAACATGGGAATTCCTATACAAGCAAGCAAATTAAAGTGGGAATACCTATACATGCAAGCAAATAACATGGGAGTTCCTATCCATGCAAGCAAATAACATGGTAATTCCTATACACGCAAGAAAATGACATGGGAATTCATATACACGCAAGAAAATAACATGGGAATACCTATACATGCCAGCAAATATCATGGGAATTCCTATACACGCAAGCAAATAACATGGGAATTCCTATACACGCAAGCAAATAACCTCGGATTTCCTATACATGCACGCAAATAAGAAGGGAATTCCTATACACGCAAGCACATAACATGGGAATTCCATTACAAGCAAGCAAATAACATGGGAATTCCTATAGAAGCAAGCAAATATCATGGGAATTCCTATACACGCAAGCAAATAACATGGGAATTCCTATACACGCAAGCAAATAACATGGGAATTCCTATACATGCAAGCAAATAACCTGGGAATAACTATACCCGCAAGCAAATAACATGGGAATTCCTATACACGCAAGCAAATAACATGGGGATTCCTATACAAGCAAGCAAATAACAAGGGAATTACTATACATGCAAGCAAATAACATGGGAATTCCTATAACCTCAATCAAAATAACTTGGGAATACCTATAAATGCAAGCAAATAAGATGGGATTTCCTATAAATACACGCAAATAACATGGGAATTCCTATACACGCAAGCAAATAACTTAGGAATTCATATACATGCAAGCAAATAACATAACCATTTCTTTTATTCAAATCCCAACCACAAATCAAGTTATCATATATTGAACAACCTCTGATTGGCTCATAAAAAATGCCCACGTCAAAAAATACATTCATAGTGCGATTCTTATCAAAAACAAAAAGCTTTATACCCCTTTTTCCAATGAGAGTTAGCTTTAGCAACGACACATTCCCAAAAAACTAGTCTTGACTAAAGGCAATTGTCCAAAAAATCAATCACGCTAGGACCCGGTATTGCATACTCGTTCCTCTTTGAAATTGCGTAAATCCTCTTGACAAAGAGTGTAATGACCGAGTGTAATGACCTGTTTACCTACCAGAAAAACCTGTTTGGTACGGGGGCGCAAGCAAATTCAATAGATGGTATATACTCTTCTAGAACCATTGGCTCCATACAACCACACCTAGAAAAAATTTAATAAACACACATTCGCGGTCTTTTATGGCAAAAAACGAAATTCAACCATTTTTGTAGATATGAGCTTGAAACCTCTAGAGTAGAATTCTCTGGCAAGCTGAATCAGATTTTGTGATTTAAATTAAGATCCTTTGACTTTTTTGGGATGTTTTTGCCCTTTTTCGAAAATCAGCCAAGTATTCTTTGGTTTATAGCTTTTGATGGATAACAAATAACTTTTGCCTCCCCCCCCTCGGCCTGAGGAATTCCGGATTGAAGCTTCAAGCCAATAGAAGAGAAGTAGTTTTTCCCAGTTTCGAGTACCAGTACCTCCTAACTTGAACTTCGTTTGTTTATAAAAGTTCCCACTGCTCAGGAGCTTATGAATTTACCGAAAAGAAAATTCTGCGGACCTTCTTTGGTAGAACTATAATTTCTATTTTCTCTTATCCAATGGAGTCATTTTTGCCCAGGGCTTTGAGGCTGGAAATTTTAAACAGGTCGATAAAAAATTGAACTCTTGTTTGGTAACCTATGCCCCAACTTCAGAGTTTTGTTTGTGTAAGGGTTCCATTGGCGCAAGTAGTTGGGGGCAGACCTAGATTTCAAGAGGACCATGTCCCAAATTAATTTTCTCAAATTAGGTTCCCATTGACCAATGGACTTGAGGCTTTACGGTTCGAACTAATCAAGAATAGCTAAAATAAAATTTTCCTTGCACATTTCAGACCACTTGAACTAGGGACTTGCGATTTCAAGTTTCAATCTATTAAGATATTAAATTAAAAAAAACAAGTTTTTTAAACTGAAAGTAAGGAGCGACATTAAAACTTAAAACGAACAGAAATTATTCCGTATATGAAAGGGGCTGTCCCCTCCTCAACGCCTCGCTCTTTACGCTAAAGTTTTTTATTGTTTTAAAAAATAAAGTTGTGAGACAGAGTCAAATTTTAGCGTAAAGAGCGAGGCGTTGAGGAGGGGACAGCCCCTTTCATATGCGGAATAATTTCTGTTCGTTTTAAGTTTTAATGTCGCTCCTTACTTTCAGTTTAAAAAACTTTTTTTTTTATTTTATTTCTGATCGTTTTTTAGTTAATGCAGCTTTTATTTGCATAAAAATTTTAATTTTCTTTTTCTAAATGGATGTCTTTACAAATTAGCTTACGTAACTAACTTCTATATTCGTATATTTTTCTTCTGGCAAAAAATACAAAGTTGCAGATTTTTGCAGATATGAGTTTGAAACCTATGTAATAGGGTTTTCTGATACGCTGAATCTGACGGTGTGATTTTCATTAAAATTCTGTCTCTTATAGGGGATGTGTCCCCCCTCTTTACAAAATCGAGTAAATTTTCTCAGGCTCGTAGCCTTTGATGAGTAATACTAAACTTAATAAAATTTATATATTTAGAATCAGCATTATAAACACATTCTTTTTATACATTTATTGACATCAAAATTCCGTTTTTAAAAGTTTCGATTACTATTGAGCCGTATCGCTTGTTTTTTTATTGTCTTTTTTATTACGTATATGTTATTACGTATATGAGGGGGTTCTCCCCTCATTCAATACCACACTCTTTACGTTAAAAGTTAAAAAAAATTTGATTCACAAACCCCAGAATCAAAAAGGCCGTTTAATTAGAATAGAGAGCTCTTTTGAAAGCACTAAAAAAAACTGTAGCGTAAACAGCGAGGTATTAACTTGGGGGAGAACCCCCTCACATACGTTATAATTTCTGTTCGTTTTAAGTTCTAATATTACTTCTTACATTTCAGTTGAAATGTAATTATTCCGTATATGAAAGGGGCTGTCCCCTTCTCAACGCCTCGCTCTTTAAGCTAATTTTTTTTATTTTTTTTAAAATTATATTTTTTAGACAGATTAAAAATTTAGCGTAAAGAGCGAGGCGTTGAGGAGGGGACAGCCCAAAACCCCTGAATCACAAATGCCTTTTAATTATAATATATAGCTCTTT
Source organism: Artemia sp. Qi Xiang Cuo (assembly GCF_049724085.1). Lineage (NCBI taxonomy): Eukaryota > Metazoa > Arthropoda > Branchiopoda > Anostraca > Artemiidae > Artemia > Artemia sp. Qi Xiang Cuo. The sequence goes on from NC_142799.1 coordinate 43,173,912, forward strand.
TGAAAGCACTAAAAAAAACTTTAGCGTAAAGAGCGAGGTATTGTCTTGGGGGAGAACCCCCTCACATACGTTATAATTTCTGTTCGTTTTAAGTTCTAATATTCCTTCTTACATTTCAGTTGAAATGTAATTATTCCGTATATGAAAGGGGCTGTCCCCTCCTCAACGCCTTGCTCTTTAAGCTAAAGTTTTTTATTTTTTTAAAAAATAAAGTTGTGAGACAGAGTCAAACTTTAGCGTAAAGAGCGAGCCGTTGAGGAGGGGACACCCCCTTTCATATACGGAATAATTTCTGTTCATTATAAGTTTTAATGTCGCTCCTTACTTTCAGTTTAAAAAACTTGTTTTTTTTATTTAATTTCTGATCGTTTTTTAGTTAGTGCAGCTTTTATTTGCATAAAAATTTTACTTTTCTTTTGCTAAATGGATGTCTTTACAAATTAACTTACGTAACTAACTTCTATATTCGTATATTTTTCTTCTGGCAAAAAATACAAAGTTGCACATTTTTATATATCTGAGCTTGAATTCTCTGAAATATGGTTTTCTAAGATGCTGAATCTAACTGCGTGATTTTCATTAAAATTCTTTCACTTGTAGGGGATGTTTCCCCCATCGTTAAAAGATCGCGTAAATTTTCTCAGTCTTGTAGCCTTTGATGAGTAATGCTAAACTTAATAAGATTTATATATTTAGAATCATCAGCATTATAAACACATTCTTTTGATACATTTATTGACATCAAAATTCCGTTTTTAAAAGTTTTCGATTACTATTGAGCCGTATCGCTTGTTTTTTTATTGTTTTTTTTTTATTACGTATATGTTATTACGTATATGAAAGGGTTCTCCCCTTAGTCAATACCACGCTCTTTACGTTAAAAGTTAAAAAACATTTTGATTCACAAATCCCTGAATCACAAAGGCCGTTTAATTAGAATAGATAGCTCTTTTGAAAGCACTAAAAAAGTAGCGTAAAGAGCGAGGTATTGACTTGGGGGAGAACCCCCTCACATACGTTATAATTTCTGTTCGTTTTAAGTTCTAATATTCGTTCTTACATTTCAGTTGAAAAAAATTGTTTTTTTTTTATTTAATTTCTGATTTTTTTTTAAATATTGCTTAGAAATCCGGCGCCCCTAAATAGAAATGTCCCTTACCCCAAAGAAACATCCTACATGGAAATATTCTCCATATTAACCCCGCCTCTAGCCCCCCCCCCCCTCCAGAAAAAATCCTTCCTGAAAATGGTTGTATACTTCCCAATAACCAATAAATAATGGTGGCAAGTCTGGTGCCCCCTTCATGTAAATTTCCCTTCCCCAATTAAAAATTACTTCATGAAAATATACTCCAAAATAACAACATACCATCCATTCCCTCCCACTACCATAAAAAAAAACCTCATGAAAACTTCTGTATACTTCCCAATAACCAATACTATATGTTAACATTGGGTAAAGTTCATAACTTTTAGCCCTCCCTCTGGGAACTTCGGGGAATTAAGTCATCCTAAAAGACATATTTATCATATTGTCGACCATGCTGAACAAAATGGCTATCTCAAAATTTTGATCGGGTGACTTTGGGAAAAAAATAAGCGTGGGAGGGGGCCTAGTTGCCCTCCATTTTATTTGGTCACTTAAAAAGGGCACTAGAACTTTTAATTTCCGTTCCAATGAGCCCTCCCACGATATTCTAAGACCACTGGGTCGATACGATCACCCCTGGGGAAAAAAACAAGAAAAAAAACAAATAAACACGCATCCGTGATCTTTCTTCTGGGAAAAAAAGCAAAATTCCACATTTTTGTAGATAGGAGCTTGAAACCTCTACAGTGGGGTTCTCTGATACGCTGAATATGATGGTGTGATTTTCATTAAGGTTCTATAACTCTTAGGGGGTCTTACCCCCTTTTTTTGAAAATCAGCCACATTTTCTCAGGCGCGTAACTTTTGATGGGTAGCACTAAACTTGATGAAAGTTATATATTTAAAATCAGCATTGAAATCTTATTATTTTGATATATCTATTGGTGTCAAAAACCCGTTTTCTAGAGTTTCGGTTACCATTGAGCCGGGTCGCTCCTTACTTACAGTTCGTTACCACGAACTGTTTGACAAGAATTTGCTGGCCCTTTTTGGGTCCTATTTTCAGGTGACAAATTTTATGGAAAAGAAGATTATTTACGTATTTTTAGGCAGATTTGTTTTTCATTTTCTCTTGTCAAATGGAGTTCATTTTGGTACAAGGGCTTGAGGCTAGAGGTTTCAAGCAGATAAAAAATCCACCCCTTTTATAGAGACCGATGCCCCCATCCTTAGCTGTTTTTATATGTGAGGGGTCGCTTGGCCCAAGTACTTAGGGGTGTAAGTCTTAATTCATATAGACAAAAAGAGTATTCTGCCTATCATTTGGCTGTATTACGGGGGAACCAATATTTTTTCATGTACCCTTGGATCCTTTTGAGCCAAGAACTAAAAGATTCAAAGGTCTGAAATGATCATAAGAAACGTCTTGACCCTTTTTGACAAAACATTAGGTTCTCATTAACCCCGGGACTTATGGCTTCAAGCTTCTCACAAATCAGGAGCAACAAACGTTTTGGGTCATTTCCAGGGCTACTAGCACCTTCCCCTTCTGACAGAGATGGGCCCATATAGCCCAAGTTATCCCACCCCTCAGAACAAAACGTTTCGGCCCATTAACCTTTGTTACAATCCTTCAAATTTTAAGCAAATTGGCAAAAAAGTTTATTGGCCTTGCTTGAACTACAATTTTAATAGGGTGATCCCCATTTTCAAATTTTACTTGCAGATTCGGGTCTAATATTGCCAAAAAGTAATAGTTTTGAATTTTAAGCCGTTGAAGGCTGGAGTTTATTAACTCTTTTGAGAGTACCATTTGCAGGAGAAACGATATTTTTTTTAATTTAGCTTCGTTAAGTCAAAGGGTGTTAGGAACAAGTATTAAGCACTCTAACACATTAAGAGAGCACTAAAACTCGTAATTTTCTTTTTGAAAGAATCCTCTTTCCATTTTCTACCACGATTCTTTCGCTTAAAGTAGCCCACCTGATCAGATTTTTGGATTAGTTAGAGCATAAAGCACTTAAATCACATTGGGATGGATCCGGTATCGATGATCTCTTCAAAATTTAGCCTTTTACATCCATTTTCTCCTAAATTTTATCAATAAGCCTTAGGGCCTAGAAAACGGTATATTCGTAGTATGTTCACCTAAAAAAGAATGTCCTTGGGAACTTTAAATTATTGCGGATAATATTTCCCTAAGATTCAAATTAGAAACGGACCAATTATTCATCTTTCTAATGTTATTCACTAATAAAATTGCTCACCTGAAAGAACTAAAATTTCTACTGAAAATTAGTCATTTGCATAAGCTTAGATTGTTTCTTTGAATATCTTTTTCGCAACGCTAAAATACTCTTGACCAAAATGCCCGTACGATCCTGAATTTAACAAACCTACCATACCTTCGAAAGTACTTATGAAGTGTTTTATATAAAATGAATAATTCTTCGTAACTTTGGGCTCTTTTAGCGTGGACTGAACAAGATTTACTATCCTCAGAAACATACTTTTTTGCATCCTAATATTTTGTGTTTAGATTGCTGCTTTTGTATCAAAACAAAAGCTTCAATAAGAGGAGGAGAAACTTTAAACAGTAACTTATGGATTTTTCGGCCAAGATTATCTAACTTTGTAGAAGTTAAGGAAGGAAGGCTACCTTAAAACTTTTTAGATACAAGTTGAGTTGTAGAATAATAGGAAAGCTACCACGTCTTAGGTTTATCAATGACACAGAGCAAACCCAGACGAACATTTGGGAGATATTGATAAATTTTGGAAAAGGCGGTTAATAAGAAGTCTCCGATTTTTTTTTTTCCTTTTTTATTAGGTTATAAAGGTGTTTTAAACCTGGGAGGGGTCAAACCTTGGCGTTTCGACCCAACTAGGATAACAAAACTTCGTTAAGCATTATCGAGAATATTTTCTAGGATAAACATTTTTCACGATTAAAGGGTTTGGCTTCATACGAAAAACTATAGATAAGTTGCAATTCAGAATGATTAAAGCTGAAAATTCAGGATATTTTGAAGAAGAGATCAGTACAACATCTTGCCAAGAAGTTACAGCAGAGCTAGCGGAACCCTCTACTACTTTTCATAAATTTATTAGTATTTTATTTTCCATCTATGGACAGTGTTCTCCATTAAAAATTGCAAGAAAGAAAAAAAAATGGAAAGTAATGGATTACAGAATAAATGCTAGAAATGAGAAATAAAAAGAGATTTTTCATTCTCAGATTGTCTTAATAGTAGAAGTACCCCCTCCGGCACTTCAAACGGAGCCCACCCCCTTCTAATCCCGATCCGGAAACTTTTTTTACTTGCAACATAGGGAAATTAAAATATGTTTCTTGGCTATGTGTGTTGGTTATGTTGGTGTTGTTTGACGGTTATGTTATGCTGATGTTGTTCCTTGGTTATGTTGTTTGATGTTTATATTGTTTGATATTGTTTTTGGTTAAATTGATGTTGTTTCATGGTTATGTTTGGTTGATGTTGTTTGTTGGTTATGTTGATGTTTGTTGGTTATGTTATGTTGATGTTATGTTATGTTTATACGTTATGTTGATTTTGTTTGTTGGTTACGTTATGTTTAGTGGTTATTAGTGTTATGTTGATGTTGTTTCATGGTTATGTTTGATGGTTATGTGGTTTGATGTTATGTTATGTGGATGTTGTTTCATAATCATGTTTTGTTGATGGTTATGTTATGTTGGTTATGTTTGATGGTTATGTTGTTTGATGTTTGTTGGTTGAGTTGATGTTTGTTGGTTATGAGTGTTGGTTGTTGTTTGATGGTTATGTTGTTTGTTGGTTATGTTATGTTGATGATGTTTGATGGTTATATTGTTTGATAGTTGTTGGTTATGTGGTTTGATGGTATGTTATGTTGATATTGTTTCATGGTTATGTGTTGTTGATGGTTGTATTATGCTGTTATGTTATATTGATGTTGTTTGATGGTTGTGTTATGTTTGATGTTTGTTGGTTATGTGATTTGATGTTATGTTATGTTATGTTGATGTTTTTTCTCGGTTATGTTGTTTGTTGATGTTAAATGGTTATGTGATTTGATGTTATGTTATGTTATGTTGTTTATTGGTTATGATGTTATGTTATGTTGATGATGTTTGATGGTTATGTTGTTTGATGTTTGTTGGTTATGTTTTGTTATTGGTTATGAGTATTGGTTGTTGTTTGATGACTATGTTGTTTGTTGGTTATGATATGTTGATGATGTTTGAGAGTTATGATGTTTGATGTTTGTTGGTTATGTTGATGTTTGTTGGTTATGAGTGTTGGTTGTTTTTTGATGGTTATGTTGTTTGTTGGTTATGTTGGTTATGTTATGTTGGTTGTGTTTGAGGGTTATGTTTCTTGGTTAAGTTGATGTTGTTTGATGGTTGTTGGTTATGCTGGTTATGTTTGTTGGTTATGTGATGATTATGTTGTTTGTTGGTTGTGTTGTTGATGTTTCCTTGTTTTGTTGATGTTTCTTATGTTTGCAGGACATATTTGAGATAAATTGTGTTACTAGGCAAAATCATGTCTAGTCAATTTCCCAGGTGGTTGAACTCCCCCGCATCGTTTCTAGGCAAAATCATGTCTAGACATGTTCGCAATTGGTTGAAACTAGGGCAAAATTGTTCGGCAAAAATATGAGGGAAGGGATCATAATATACACAAAAAGAACCGTGTATTATAGAAAACTGATACTTCTAGTCTGCAACCCAGGGAGATAGGAGAGGGGGAGTCATATTACATGCAATTTAAGACACATTAAGAGCTTTTAAGGAAAACCCCCTTTTTCATAAGGATAAATTTATGGATGTTTCAAAATATCCTAGCAATAGGTTGAATCCTTCTAGTAGCATTCATTTTCAGAGGGATCCTTGATAATAGATGTAGTTCCTTAGGCGTTATTGAGGCTTATAAAAAATAAAGAATAACATGCCTAATTTAAGGAAAGACGAGTGGGAGGACTCCAGGGGGGAATCTCCGGTGTAGGGAAGCCTGTTTTTCGATCGCCACCTCAACACTGAATTATTTTTTATCTTTACGCAACGCGGTAATTTTCAATCGTACATTTATTGCTACCAAGCCTCCATCCACTAAGGTACCGACCTGCTGGCTGCTCGCTTCCAAAGAAGTGTCCAATCCTCCCGAGTGGTTTGTCCAAGCCCGACACATCCCCAGGGCAAAATTTTTCAGCAAAATAAGAGGAAAGGGATCATAATATACACAAAAAGAACCGTGTAAAACCGAGACTTCTATCCTGCAACCCAGGAGGACAAGAAGGAGGGGAGTGATATTAGAAGCAATTTGAGACAAATTAAGAGCTTTTAAGTAGATACCCCTTTTTCATTAAGATAATTGCATACATATTTCACAATATCCTAACAATAGATTCCACCTCCCACCTAGCATTCGTTTTCAAAGGGCATATTGATAGTAGATGTAGTTTCTTAGGCATTATTGAGGCTTATAAAAAAATTAAAATAACATGCTTAATTTAAGGAAAGACGAGGGGGGAGGACTTCAAGGGAAGGGAGCGTCTGTGAGAGGAGGGGAGCCTGTTTTTCGGTCGCCAGCTTAGCACTGTTTTATTTTTTTATCGTTACGCAAAGCGGTAATTTTCAAGTGTTTATTTGTGGTTATCCTGCCACCCTCCACTAAGATACCGACCTGCTTGCCGGTCGCCTCCAATTAAGTGTCCCGTCTCCCCCCCCCCCCGAGTGATTTCTGATAGTCTAGGGTACATTTTTCACTAAAATATCAAAACACGCAAAGGAGGGGAAATTCTATTTCGAGACATTCTTGTTACCATCCACCCCGTGGGCTGTGGGAGAGTTTGGTCTGTGTCTTCTCTTTTAGTGTGACGGAATCCGGCCATCTTATGCTTAGTGGGGGAGTTTGATCTGTGTCTACTCATTTCTGGGACAGAATCCGGGTTTCAGCTAGGCGATAAAAGAGGCTTAAAAACGGTCTTGCTCGAGATAATTTAAAGCTAGTAATAATAGGGAAATTATCGTTGAGTTTCTATGGCAGCCCTCTAACGTCAGAGCATCCCAATTTCAAGCGCTCAGCTAGCAATATTCGTGCCCTGGCAAAATTCCAGCCATTGATACATTGTTTGTCTGGATAATCACTGGATTTCCCGTGATGGGGTCTAATATGAATGACGCAAGTGTATCTCACAAACTAGACTAAAAGGACCCCATGGACCTCCAGCACGGCACACGCACTTGCTTGTTGCGTATTAACGGTGATATATATCTTAAGCAAAAATACCTAATGGGAGAGCTTGAAAGATCATCTTGCGAGAAGGGTAGATGTCAAAATCGATAAAAAGTATACTTATGGTCCAGATAATGGCGCTACGACACTGTTTTCACACTAGCACCAGCTCTCCACATGATACACCTCCCCCCTTTTTTTCTTTACTAGTGTTTGATACTCTAAGCATTTGTAGAGTGTAATTTAGATTTAGGTTAACTTTCCCCTTAATATTTTCAATTTCATACCCTCTGCCTTAGTAGTAATAGGAGTCGTACTAGTAGCAGTAGTAGGACTATTAGTAGTAGTAAAAGCAATAACGATGTTATATTATCAATAGTAGTAACAGTAGTAGCAGTAGCATTAGTTGCAGTAACATTATGAAAATATTACCTTTTTGTCAGTTGAATATCCCCTCATCATTCCCTCGAAGTTTCAATGTAATATGCTAAGCCGCTCTTAAGATATTGCTGATGCGCCCTATTGACAACTGGTATGCACATAGCGTGTTTTGGTTTAGTTCAGCTTCCTCCACAAAATTTTCTAAAATGTTTACCTTAATATCCTCAGCCCTGGTAGAATTCGTAAAAGTAGTCGTAAATGTGGTTGTCAATTTCAACTTTTTGGTTGAAGAAGTGGTCTACTTCAAAAGTGGAGTTTTAGACACAAAAATCGTTTTCCCACGTGAGTCAAGGCCAACTTGAAAAGTGAAGTCTTAGATATATTTACCTCGTTTTTCAAGGTTTAAAAAACCTTTCATGTTGAAAAAAAATCACTAATGACAAGGAAACGCCAGTGTGTCATCTTCAGAGTTTCTGATCGCCATTAAAATAGGTTCTTTGAAATTTAACGTGTTTTAAATGATCATCCCTGCAGGTGGGGCTTTTGCTTGCTTTGATCTGAGTTAGTAGACGTTGTCCCTTGTTCAATATCCCCAGAATGTTCAAGCAGTAATTGACTTGACAGCTAAAACAATTGGTAAGATACATTGCGTCGGAACGAAAAATAAGGTCACGGCATTAGTTGTTATTAACTTGATTATTAATAGAATTGTCAGTGAATAGTGAAAATTTTAATGCAAAATCACTTCAAGATCGTAATTATTTTTGGAATATTTAATAATGTTTCAACCTAGACCGTATCCGAAGGGGGGACGGTTTAAATTTTTTATAGGTAGGGGGAGCGGGTTTGAACCCCCACCCCCCCCCCCCTTTCCGGAAATTAAAACAAAATTTGTGCGACTCGTAAAAAGAAACAAAAGAGATATAGACCAATTTTTATGAGTTTTTTAAGTTTTTGTGTAACCACCCTGCCAGAAAAATTTCCCTCCCTCAAACAAAAGTCCTAGATACGCCCTTGCATTCAGCTACCCTTTTTTGCAACTCCGAGAACATGAGGGTGCTCAAATTACAATAAACAATTATTTAGTTGTTTTCACATTTTTGATTTAAAAAATCGAATAAATTGTTTTTCCAGGTTCTTGGGGAATTTTGTTTCAGGTCAAACGAAGTAAGACTTAAAGTTTAAATAAAGGATCGGATAAACTGAAAACTTGTGACAAAATTCTTCTTAGTTTCTTATTAAGTTGACAGCTAAGCAGATATACAAAACAGGAAGCGCAATACAGCTAACCTAGAAAAAAGTTTAGTTAACATTTAACTTATTTTTATTTTTATGACTTTGAAAATTTCAATGCTGATATTAATTCTTTTCATAGGGGTATTTTTCGATTCACTCCTCTACTTCTGAAGAACAAAAAAATGCCTTTAAATCTTTCCTTGAACATATCTAACTGTTTTGAGCTGGATTATTTTTTTTTCGATCCGATAAAACGAAACATAGGGACAGAAAGGGCAATCTTTACTGAATTTAATCAAACACATTCGCATTAATCTTTATTTCTAAATTAAATAAAAAAAAACAAGTTTTTTTTCAACTGAAAGTAAGGAGCGACATTAAAACTTAAAACGAACAGAAATTATTCCGTATATAAAATTGGCTGTCCCCTCCTCAACGCCTCGCTCTTTACGTTAAAGTTTTTAATTGTTTTAAAAAATTGAGTTGTGAGAAGGAGTCTAACTTTCGCGTAAAGAGCGAGGCGTTGAGGAGGGGACAGCCCCTTTCATATGCGGAATAATTTCTGTTCGTTTTGAGTTTTAATGTCGCTCCTTAGTTTCAGTTAAAAAAAAACTTGTTTTTATTATTTAATTTCTGAACGTTTTAGAATTATTGCAGGTTTTGATTTTGGCTCACCTTATATGAATATTTATATTAATTTTACTTTTTTTTGGTTAAATGGCTTTCTCGAAAGTTGTTTAATTTTATTTATGCACGTTTTTATTAGTAATAAATATACGTAACTTACAAATAATCTTACATAACGAACTTCTATATTCATATATTTTTAATTTGTACATTAGGGGGTTCGCACCCTAGTAAATACCTCGCTCTTTACGCTAAAGTTTGAATTTTGTTCCAATTCTTTAAAAATGACCCCTTAATCACAAAGGCCGTTAATTAGAATAAATAGCTCTTATGAAAGCACTAGAAAATCTTTAGCGTAAGGAAAAAGGTATTGACTAGAGGGCGAACCCGATCATATACGTAATAATTTCTGTTCGTTTTAAGTTTTGATGTTGTTCCTTACTTTCACTTGAAAACTTTTTTTTTTTTATTCAATTTCTGATCGTTTTTTTAAATATGGCTGGGAAATCTTCATAACAATATCCCTTCCCCCATGAAAAGATCCTCCCACGCAACCCCCGGCCCCGTCCCCCCCCCCAAAAAAAAAACAGAAAAAATCCTCCCTGAAAACGTCTGTATACTTCCCAATAACCAATACTATATGTAAACACTGGGTAAAGTTCATAACTTGCAGCCCTTCCCACGGGGACTCTGGGGATTAAGTCATCCTCAAAGACATAGTTATTGTATTTTCGACCATGCTGAACAAAATGGCCATCTCAAAATTTTGATCGAAAGACTTTGGGAAAAAAGTGAGCGTGGGAGGGGGCCTAGTTGCCCTCCATTTTTTGGTCACTTAAAAGGGCACTATAACTTTTAATTTCCGTTCTATTGAGCCCTCCCGTGATAATCTAGGACCACTGAGTCGATACGATCATCCCTGGGGAAAAACAACAAATAAAAACGCATCCTTGATCTTTATTCTGGCCAAAAATACAAAATTCCACGTTCTTGCAGATAGGAGCTTGAAACCTCTACAGCAGTGTTCGCTGATACCCTGAATATGTGATTTTCATTAAGATTCTATAACTGTTAGGGGGTGTTTCCCCCTTTTTTCGAAAGGCAGTCAAATTTTCCCAGGCGCTTAACTTTTGATGGGTAGGACTAATTTTGATGAAACTTATATATTTGAAATCAGCATAAAAATCTAATTCTTTTGATGCATCAATTGGTATCAAAGCTGGTATCCGTTATTGCTATCCGTGTTTTAGAGTTTCGGTTACTATTGAACCGGGTCGCTCCTTACTTACAGTTCGTTACCACCGCAGTTCATAAAATTATCCAGTATGATCATTCCCTATCTCACCCATTATAAAAACCCGGACCGGGTTGCGAGTGCTCTAGAGAACGTAGAAACATAAGCGGCAAGTAGTAATCTAAGTTATACTTTGCTCGCCGGTATAGCAATCTCCATGTTATTCTAAGGGCTTATGTTCCTTCCATGCTATTCTATGTTCCTTCCATTGTTATTCTATGGGAACCTCTACACGTGATTAAACACGTCATGAAACTACGTGCTATTTGCTTATGTCCTGTTGGTACCATTCCAAACGAGTGGGGATTCCCCACATGTTCCTAAATATTGCAAAAAAGATAACAGTATGAACGGGGGATTCCCCGCACACATTTGTTTCAACTCCAGGTTTTTTTCAACCAGAGTGTTTTTTTTGAGCTGACACCTGTTTTTTAGGCAGCCAATCAGAGACAACGGAGATATTTACTCCTCTCTCCCTCTCTCAATTTTTTTGTTGTTGCTAGCTCAGTTTCATTGTGACAGTGAGAGTGTTAACACATGAAAAAATGTTCCATACATGTCCACTATGTATGTACACACTGGGTAGCTGGTCATCATGTGAGAATTGCACAATGATTGATGAGTATGATGAAAAGTGTAGATTATGCAACCCGTGTAAAATGCATAGAGGATATGCTGTACAAATTAAAGGTTGTAATTCCTGTCATGAAGAGGTGTGTGACTCTCATCCTAGAGGCTACCTATGTTCCAATTGCCATTATGATAAATGTAATCAGTGGGAGAATACATTTCCCGGTCTGATTGGAAAGAATCCTAAGCGTGATTTTAGTTTACTGCTAAGAGATTGGTATCGTCGTGGTTTTAGATTGTTCTGGGAGGAGGAAACGGGTCAACGATTAAACTGTTGGAACAACAAAAGAATTTGGTTTCTACGTCATCGTTGTGAAGACAATGACTACTATGATTATAAGCCCACTGATTTTTACTTGGCTGTGACGGAATGAGATTCGCCGCTTGAGGACACTATTTGTGACATTACTTCAAATAAACAAATTGAAACATGTGAATTCTATAGAATGAATGAGAATAGTATCATTGACTATACAAAGAGATTTGACAAGAGTGAAGTTACACTCTATTGTAGAAAATGTGACCCTGACATTGCAGAGGGACTCTGTTGTTTTATTCCATGTGATTTTTTCTTTACTTGATGGTCATTCAAAAAGCGAGGATTTCTGTTAAATAAATAATTCTTATACCTTTTAAAATAGCTTTGCAGGGTTTGAGGGACTCCGTTGTTTTATTCTTTGTGATTTTTTCTTTACTTGGTGGTCATTCAAAAGGCTAAGATTTCTGTTAAATAAATAATTCTTATATTCTTTAAGTTCAATTGAAAGCGAGGATTTCTGTCAAATAAATAATTCTTATACCTTTTTAAATAACATTACGGGGTTTGAGGGACTCTGTTTTTTTATTCCGTGTAATTTTTTTCTTTACTTAGTGTTCATTCAAAAAGCGAGAATTTCTGTTAAATAAATAATTCTTATTCCTTTTAAAATAGCTTTACGGGGTTTGAGGGACTCTGTTGTTTTATTCCATGTGATTTTTTCTTTACTTGATGATCATTCAAAAAGCGAGGATTTCTGTTAAATAAACCTAGTTTTTTTAGATTTTCGTGTGTGTTTGACTCTTGGGGTTTATTATTTGAGAAGTTAACTTTAGTATTCTGTGGTTTTACGTGCCTGAAATCATGAATTAGAATAGTTAATTAGCTGTTTGGGTTTTCAGACCTAGTTTTTGAGATTTTCGTGGGCGTTAGGTTCCTGGGATTTATTATTTGAGAAGTTAACTTTAGTATTTCGTATTTGACTTGCCTTAAATTATGCATTAGAATATTTAATTGGCTGTTTGGGGATTTTCAGACCTAGGTTTTTTAGATTTTCGTGTGTGTTTGGCTCCTGGGGTTTACTATTTGAGATGTTTACTTTAGTATTTTGTGGTTTGACGTGTCTGAAATCATAAATTAGAATAGTTAATTAGCTGTTTGGGTTTTCAGACCTAGTTTTTTTAGATTTTCGTGGGTGTTAGGTTCCTGGGATTTATTATTTGAGAAGTTAACTTTAGTATTTCATGGTTTGACGTGCCTGAAATTATGATTTAGAATATTTAATTGGCTGTTTGGGGATTTTCAGACCTAGGTTTTTTAGGTTTTCGTGTGTGTTTGACTCCTGGGGTTTATTATTTGAGAAGTTAACTTTAGTATTTTGTGGTTTTACGTGCCTGAAATCTTGAATTAGAATAGTCAATTAGCAGTTTAGGGTTTTCAGACCTAGGTTTCTTAGATTTTCGTCGGTGTTTGTTTCCTGGAGTTTATTATTTGAGAAGTTAACTTTAGTATTTTGTAGTTTTACGTGCCTGAAATCATGAATTAGAATAGTTAATTAGCTGTTTGGGTTTTCAGACCTAGTTTTTTAGATTTTCGTGGGTGTTAGGTTCCTGGGGTTTATTATTTGAGAAGTTAACTTTAGTATTTCATGGTTTGACCTGCCTGAAATCATTAATTATAATATTTAATTGGCTGTTTAGGGATTTTCAGACCTAGATTATTTTGGTTTTCGTGGGTGTTTGTTTCCTGGAGTTTATTTTTTGAGAAGTTAACTTTACTATTTTGTGGTTTTACGTGCCTGAAATCATGAATTAGAATAGTTAATTAGCTGTTTTGGTTTTCAGACCTAGTTTTTTAGATTTTCGTGGGTGTTAGGTTCCTGGTATTTATTATTTGAGAAGTTAACTTTAGTATTTCATGGTTTGACTTGCCTGAAATCAGGAATTAGAATATTTGATTGGCTGTTTGGGGATTTTCAGACCTAGGTTTTTTAGGTTTTCGTGTGTGTTTGACTCCTGGGGTTTATTATTTGAGAAGTTAACTTTAGTATTTTGTGGTTTTACGTGCCTGAAATCATGAATTAGAATAGTTAAATAACTGTTTAGGGTTTTCAGACCTAGGTTTTTTAGATTTTCGTGTGTGTTGGATTCCTGGGGTTTATTATTTGAGAAGTTAACTTTAGTATTTTGTGGTTTTACGTGCCTGAAATCATGAATTAGAATAGTTAATTAGCTGTTTAGGTTTTTCAGACCTAGGTTTTTTAGATTTTCGTGGGTGTTTGTTTCCTGGAGTTTATTATTTGAGAAGTTAACTTTAGTAGTTCATGGTTTGACGTGCCTGAAATCATGATACTTAGTGTTCATTCAAAAAGCGAGAATTTCTGTTAAATAAATAATTCTTATACCTTTTAAAATAGCTTTACGGGGTTTGAGGGACTCTGTTGTTTTATTCCCTGTGATTTTTTCTTTACTTGATGATCATTCAAAAAGCGAGGATTTCTGTTAAATAAACCTAGTTTTTTTAGATTTTCGTGTGTGTTTGACTCCTGGGGTTTATTATTTGAGAAGTTAACTTTAGTATTTTGTGGTTTTACGTGCCTGAAATCTTGAATTAGAATAGTCAATTAGCAGTTTAGGATTTTCAGACCTAGGTTTCTTAGATTTTCGTTGGTGTTTGTTTCCTGGAGTGTGTTATTTGAGAAGTTAACTTTAGTATTTTATAGTTTTACGTGCCTGAAATCATGAATTAGAATAGTTAATTAGCTTTTTAGGTTTTCAGACCTAGTTTTTTATATTTTATTGGGTGTTAGGCTCCTGAGATTTATTATTTGATAAGTTAACTTTAGTATTTCATAGTTTGACCTGCCTGAAATCATAAATTAGAATATTTAATTGGATGTTTGGGGATTTTCATACCTAGGTTTTTTAGTTTTTCTTGTGTGTTTGACTCCTGGGGTTTATTATTTGAGAAGTTAACTTTAGTATTTTGTGGTTTTACCTGCCTGAAATCATGAATTAGAATAGTTAATTAGCTGTTTGGGGTTTTCAGACCTAGGTTTTTTAGTTTTTCGTGTGTGTTTGACTCCTGGGGTTTATTATTTGAGAAGTTAACTTTAGTATTTTGTGGTTTTACGTGCCTGAAATCATGAATTAGAATAGTTAATTAGCAGTTTAGGTTTTTCAGACCTAGGTTTTTTAGATTTTCGTGGGTGTTTGTTTCCTGGAGTTTATTATTTGAGAAGTTAACTTTAGTAGTTCATGGTTTGACGTGCCTGAAATCATGATACTTAGTGTTCATTCAAAAAGCGAGGATTTCTGTTAAATAAATAATTCTTATTCCTTTTAAAATAGCTTTACGGGGTTTGAGGGACTTTGTTGTTTTCTTTCCATGTGATTTTTTCTTTACCTGATGATCATTCAAAAAGCGAGGATTTCTGTTAAATAAACCTAGGTTTTTTAGATTTTCGTGTGTGTTTGACTCCTAGGGTTTATTATTTGAGAAGTTAACTTTAGTATTTTGTGGTTTTACGTGCCTGAAATCATGAATTAGAATAGTTAATTAGCTGTTTGGGTTTTCAGACCTAGTTTTTTAGATTTTCTTGGGTGTTAGTTTCCTGGGATTTATTATTTGAGAATTTAAATTTAGTATTTCGTATTTGACGTGCCTGAAATCATGAATTTGAATATTTAATTGGCTGTTTGGAGATTTTCAGACCTAGGTTTTTTAGGTTTTCGTGTGTGTTTGACTCCTGGGGTTTATTATTTGAGAAGTTAACTTTAGTATTTTGTGGTTTTACGTCTCTGAAATCATGAATTAGAATATTTAATTAGCTGTTTAGGGTTTTCAGACCTAGGTCTTTTAGATTTTCGTGGATGTTTGACTCCTGGGGTTTATTATTTGAGAAGTTAACTTTAGTATTTTGTGGTTTTATGGGCCTGAAATCATGAATTAGAATAATTAATTACCTGTTTAGGGTTTTCAGACCTAGATTTTTTAGATTTTCGTTGGTGTTTGTTTCCTGGAGTTTATTATTTGAGAAGTTAACTTTAGTATTTCATGGTTTGACATGCCTAAAATCATGAATTAGAATAGTTAATTAGCTGTTTTGGTTTTCAGACCTAGTTTTTTAGATTTTCGTGGGTGTTAGGTTCCTGGGTTTTATTATTTGAGAAGTTAACTGTAGTGTTTCACGTTTTGACGTACCTGAAATCATGAATTATAATAGTTAATTAGCTTTTTGGGTTTTCAGACATAGTTTTTTAGATTTTCAAGGGTGTTATGTTCCAGGGATTTATTATTTGAGAAGTTAACTTTAGTATTTCATAGTTTTACTTGCCTGAAATCATGAATTAGAATATTTAATTGGCTGTTTGGGAATTTTCAGACCTAAGTTTTTTAGATTTTCGTGGGTGTTAGGTTCCTGGGATTTATTATTTGAGAAGTTAACTTTAGTATTTTGTGGTTTTACGTGCCTGAAATCATTAATTAGAATAGTTAATTAGCTGTTTTGGTTTTCAGACCTAGTTTTTTAGATTTTCGTGGGCGTTAGTTTCCTGGGATTTATTATTTGAGAAGTTAACTTTAGTATTTCGTATTTGACGTGCCTGAAATCATGAATTAGAATATTTAATTGGCTGTTTGGGGATTTTCAGACCTAGGTTTTTTAGGTTTTCGTGGGTGTTTGTTTCCTGGAGTTTATTATTTGAGAAGTTAGCTTTAGTATTTTTTGGTTTTACGTGCCTGAAATCATGAATTAGAACAGTTAATTAGCTGTTTGGGTTTTCAGACCTATTTTTTTTAGATTTTCGTGGGTGTTAGGTTCCTGGGGTTTATTATTTGAGAAGTTAACTTTAGTATATCATGGTTTGACTTGCCTGAAATCATGAATTAGAATATTTAATTGGCTGTTTGGGGATTTTCAGACCTAGGTTTTTTAGGTTTTCGTGGGTGTTTGTTTCCTGGAGTTTATTATTTGAGAAGTTAGCTTTAGTATTTTTTGGTTTTACGTGCCTGAAATCATGAATTAGAACAGTTAATTAGCTGTTTGGGTTTTCAGACCTAGTTTTTTTAGATTTTCGTGGGTGTTAGGTTCCTGGGGTTTATTATTTGAGAAGTTAACTTTAGTATTTTGTGGTTTTAAGTGCCTGAAATCATGAATTATAATGTTTAATTTACCTGTTTGGGTTTTTAGAACCTAGGTTTTTTTATATTTTCGTGTGTGTTTGACTCCTGGGGTTTATTATTTGAGAAGTTAAATTTATTATTTCGTGGTTTTACGTGCCTGAAATCATGAATTAGATTATTTAATTAGCTGTTTAGGGTTTTCAGACCTATGTTTTTTATATTTTCGTGGTTGTTTGTTTCCTGGAGTTTAATATTTGAGAAGTTAACTTTAGTATTTTGCGGTTTTACGTGCATCAAATCATTAACTAGAATATTTAATTGGCTGTTTGGGTTTTCATACCTAGTTTTTTAGATTTTCGTGGTTGTTAGGTTCCTGGGCTTTATTATTTGAGAAGTTAACTTTAGTGTTTCATGGTTTGACTTGCCTGAAATCATGAATTAGAATATTTAATTGGCTGTTTGGAGATTTTCAGACCTAGGTTTTATAGGTTTTCGTGGGTGTTGGTTTCCAGGAGTTTATTATTTGAGAAGTTAACTTTAGTATTTTGTGGTTTTACGTGCCTGAAATCATGAATTAGAATAGTTAATTAGCTGTTTGGTTTTTCAGAACTAGTTTTTTAGATTTTCGTGGGTGTTAGGTTCCTGGGATTTATTATTTGAGAAGTTAACTTCAGTATTTCATGGTTTGACTTGCCTGAAATTATGAATTAGAATATTTAATTGGCTGTTTGGGGATTTTCAGAGCTAGGTTTCTTAGGTTTTCGTGTGTGTTTGACTCCTGGGGTTTATTATTTGAGAAGTTAACTTTAGTATTTTGTGGTTTTACGTGCCTGAAATCATGAATTAGAATATTTAATTAGCAGTTTAGGGATTTTCAGACCTAGGTTTTTTAGATTTTCGTGTGTGTTTGATTCCTGGGGTTTATTATTTGAGAAGTTAACTTTAGTATTTTGTGGTTTTACGTACCTGAAATCGTGAATTAGAATAGTTAATTAGCAGTTTAGGGTTTTCAGACCTAGGTTTTTGAGATTTTCGTGGGTGTTTGTTTCCTGGAGTTTATTATTTGAGAAGTTAACTTTAGTATTTTATGGTTTGACGTGCCTGAAATCATGAATTAGAATAGTTAATTAGCTGTTTGGGTTTTCAGACCTAGTTTTTTAGATTTTCGTGGGTGTTAGGTTCCTGGGGTTTATTATTTGAGAAGTATACTTTAGTATTTCGTGGTTTGACTTGGTTGAAATCATGAATTAGAATATTTAATTGGCTGTTTGGGGATTTTCAGACCTAAGTTTTTTAGGTTTTCGTGTATGTTTGACTCCTGGGGTTTATTATTGGAGAAGTTAACTTTAGTAGTTTGTGGTTTTACGTGCCTGAAATCATGAATTAGTTTTTTTTTTAAGTAAACTCGATATTTCTCTATGATTCAATCCCAACGTCCCCCTGCTCTGAGTGTTGAAAATGATTTCACGACATTATTTTAGTTTTTTTTTTCTTGCCCAAAACTATTTTTTTTATCCTAAGTACGCCTATGTACGCGCCCGTACATAGGCTAACCTAACCTATAATTTTGGTATTTCTGTGCAATAATGTGGAATTTGGTAACATGTCTGTATGTTTGTGTGTGTGTCTGTGTGTGTTTGTGTGTGTGTTCCGACTCTTGCATAAGAAAACCTTAAAATTTAGTAAATTGTCAAACGATGTCAAAATGTAACCTCTTAGTTTAACTGAGGTATTTGACCTTTCATCGATGCCAAACAGAAAAAAATAACGATTTGAAGATGTGTTTAAATTTTTCATCAACATAAAATCAAAAACATGAAAATTAAAAATGTAAATGCGTATTTCAATGAAATAATAGCCTTCTTAACAACTTAATGTCGATAAACAGTGGAAATCAGTTTTATTCAGCATTGTTTGTGAATGATTAAAGATGGTGACTGACAAAATCATTTTGAAACTAAAGAAAACCTTAAAATTTAGTAAATTGTCAAACAATTTCAAAATGTAACCTATTAGTTTAACTGAGGTATTGGACCTTTCATCTATGCCGAACAAAAAATAACTAGTTGAAGTTGTGTCTAAATTATTCATCAATATAAAATCAAAAACATGAAAATTAAAAATGAAATAATAGCCTTCTTAACAATTTAATGTTGATAAACAGTGGAAATTGGTTTTCTTCAGTATTGTCTGTGAATGATTAAAGATGGTGACTGACTAAAACATTTTGAAACTAAAGAAAACCTTAAAATTTAGTAAATTGTCAAACAATATCAAAATTTAACCTCTTAGTTTAAGTGAGTTATTGGACCTTTCATCTATGCCGAACAAAAAAAATCTCTCAAACCCCTTAAAGTTCTTTTGAAAGATAAAAAAACTATTTATTTAACTCAAAAATTTCGTTTTTAATGGGCACCAAGTAGTTGATCAAATTGATTTCAAAAGGGTTCATAATAAAAAAAAAATAGTTTGTGGCAAGAAAAAAAAACTAAAATAATGTCGTGAAATCATTTTCAACGCTCAGAGCAGGGGGGCGTTGTGATTGAATAATAGAGAAACATCGTGTTTACTTAAAAAAACTAATTCATTATTTCAGGCACGTAAAACCACAAAATACTAAAGTTAACTTCTCAAATAATAAACCCCAGGAGTCAAACATACACGAAAACCTAAAAAACCTATTTCTGAAAATCTCCAAACAGCCAATTAAATATTCTAATTCATGATTTCAACCAAGACAAACCACGAAATACTAAAGTTAACTTCTCAAATAATAAACCCCAGGAACCTAACAACCACGAAAATCTAAAAAACTAGGTCTGAAAACCCAAACAGCTAATTAACTATTCTAATTCATGATTTCAGGCACGTCAAACCATGAAATACTAAAGTTAACTTCTCAAATAATAAATTCCATGAAACAAACACCCACGAAAATCTAAAAAAACCTAGGTCTGAAAACCCTAACTGCTAATTAACTATTCTAATTCATGATTTCAGGCACGTAAAACCACAAAATACTAAAGTTAACTTCTCAAATAATAAACCCCAGGAGTCAAACACACACTAAAATATAAAAAACCTAGGTCTGAAAATCCCCAAACAGACAATTAACTATTCTAATTAATGATTTCAAGCACGTTAAACCGCAAAATTCTAAAGTTAACTTCTCAAAAAGTAGACCCCAGGAGTCAAACACGCATGAAAACCTAAAAAAAACATAGGTCTGAAAATAACCAAATATCTAATTAAATATTCTAATTCATGATTTCAGGCAAGTCAAACCATGAAATACTAAAGTTAAATTCTCAAATAATAAATCCCAGGAACCTAAAAACCACGAAAATCTAAAAAAAACTAGGTCTGAAAACCCAAACAGCTAATTAACTATTCTAATTTATGATTTCAGACACGTAAAACCACAAAATACTAAAGTTAGCTTCTCAAATAATAAACCCCAAAAGTCAAACACACACGAAAACCTAAAAAACCTAGGTCTGAAAATCCCCAAACAGCCAATTAAATATTCTAATTCATGATTTCAAGCACGTCAAATACGAAATACTAAAGTTAACTTTTCAAATAATAAATCCCAGGAACCTAACGCCCACGAAAATCTCAAAAACTAGGTCTGAAAACCCAAACAGCTAATTAACTATTCTAATTCATGATTTCAGGCACGTAAAACCACAAAATACTAAAGTTAACTTCTCAAATAATAAACCCCAGGAGTCAAACACACACGAAAATCTAAAAAAACTAGGTTTATTTAACAGAAATCCTCGCTTTTTGAATGATCATCAAGTAAAGAAAAAATCACATGGAATAAAACAACAGAGTCCCTCAAACCCCGTAAAGCTATTTTAAAAGGAATAAGAATTATTTATTTAACAGAAATTCTCGCTTTTTGAATGAACACTAAGTAAAGAAAAAAATTACACGGAATAAAACAACAGAGTCCCTCAAACCCCGTAAAGCTATTTTAAAAGGTATAAGAATTATTTATTTAACAGAAATCCTCGCTTTCAATTGAACTTAAAAAATATAAGAATTATTTTTTTAACAGAAATCCTCGCTTTTTTAATGAACAAAAAGTAAAGAAAAAATCACACGGAATAAAACAACAGAGTCCCTCAAACCCCGTAAAGCTATTTTAAAAGTTATAAGAATTATTTATTTAACAGAAATCCTCACTTTTTGAATGACCATCAAGTAAAGAAAAAATCACAAGGAATAAAACAACAGAGTCCATCTGCAATGTCAGGGTCACATTTTCTACAATAGAGCGTAACTTCACTCTTG
Source organism: Artemia sp. Qi Xiang Cuo (assembly GCF_049724085.1). Lineage (NCBI taxonomy): Eukaryota > Metazoa > Arthropoda > Branchiopoda > Anostraca > Artemiidae > Artemia > Artemia sp. Qi Xiang Cuo. Next base: position 43,195,091 of record NC_142799.1, read on the forward strand.
TCAAATCTCTTTGTATAGTCAATGATACTATTCTCATTCATTCTATAGAATTAACATGTTTCAATTTGTTTATTTGAAGTAATGTCACAAATAGTGTCCTCAAGCGGCGAATCACATTCCGTCACAGCCAAATAAACATCATTGGGCTTATAATCATAGTAGTCATTATATTCACAACGATGACGTAGAAACCAAATTCTTTTGTTGTTTAAGCAGTTGAATCATTGACCCTTTTCCTTCTCCCAGAACAATCTAAAACCACGATGATACCGATCTCTTAGCAATAAACTAAAATCACGCTTAGGATTCTTTCCAATCATACCGGGATATGTATTCTCCCACTGATTACATTTATCATAATGGCAATTGGAACATAGGTGGCCTCTAGGATGAGAGTCTTACACCTCTTCATGACAGGAATTACAACCTTTAATTTGTACAGCATATCCTCTATGCAATTTACACGGGATGCATAATCTACAATTTTCATCAAGCTCATCAATCATTGTACAATTCTCACATGATGACCAGCTGCCCAGTGTGTACATGCATAGTGGACATGTATGGAACATTTTTTCATGTGTTAACACTCTCACTGTGACAATGAAACTGAGCTAGCAACAACAAAAAAATTGTCTGAGAGAGAGAGAGAGAGAGAGAGGATAAAATATCTCTGTTTTCTCTGATCTTCTGCATAAGAAAATGGTTTCAGCTCGAAAAAAAAACCACTCTGGTTGAAAAAAACCTGGAGTTGAAACAAATGTGTGCGGGGAATCCCCCGTTCATACTGTTATCTTTTTTGCAATGTTTAGGAACAGGTGGGGAATCCCCACTCGTTTGGAATGGTACCAACAGGACATAAGCAAATAGCACGTAGTTTCATGACGTGTTTAATCACGTGTAGAGGTTCCCATAGAATAACAATGGAAGGAACATAGAATAGCATGGAAGGAACATAAGCCCTTAGAATAACATGGAGATTGCTATACCCGTGAGCAAAGTATAACTTAGATTACTACTGCGGCATCAGATCTTTTCACGGGTAGACAAGTCAGACGCGAAACAATCGGAAACAAGTGGAAACCCGCTATTACGAATAATGCACTTTACACGAAACAATCGGAAACAAGTGGAAACCCGCTATTAATAACTGCAAGAAGAAGTGGGAGGAGCTTTTTGTTTGCACCGAGAACGAAGACCAGAAATGATCTGCGATAAGCTTACTGGATAATTATATGAACTGTGGTTACCACGAATTGTTTGATTATAAATTTAAACAAGCATGCTCGTAATGTAATAAGAGTTTTTAGTTAGAAATTACATACATATAATCATTGTCAGTAGATTCCTTGAAGTTTAATACTCCGGCTTTTATTATTTACCCTTATTTTATGCCAGGTTTTATACCCTTTACTCAAATATTGAACTTACTAAATTTAAACGTGTCCCTGCAGAAAACACCCTTGGTTTTGTTTAATATACATCTTCAATTATGGATTTTTTAAAGCAAATTTTAAACAATAAATTTAAGATATTGTATATTCTATAGCTTTTAATTGAAATAAAAACCATTTGCGTGTATATTGGTTTTTAAAGTGTATGTATTTCAAAGGTGTTAAAACAGCATCTTCGAATGAATAAAGCCTAAACGGACTTGGAAAAGTTTGGACAAGGCTTAGAATGTAAAATATGAAGTTTGCTTTTGTAAATTGTAGGATGATAAAAACAAAATAAATTTTTATCAAATAGTTCGCAGCAACAAACTTTAAGTAAGGAGAAACTCGGCCTAATAGTAAACGAAACTCTAAAAAAAAGGATTTCTTATAAAAATGAACCCATCAAAAGAATTTGCTTTTTATGCTGCTTCCAAATATATAAAATACATTAACTTATCCATCAAAATATTGTTACCCATCAAAAGCTACAAGCCTGGGAAAATTTGCCTGATTTTCGAAGACGGAGGGAAATATTCCTAAATTGTCAAGAAGTCTTAATGAAAATTGCATCATCAGATTCAGCGTATCAGAGTACCCTACTCTGGAGGTTTGAAGCTCCAATCTACAGAAATATGGAATTTGTCTATTTTCTGCCAGAATCTGTTGTTTTATTTTAGGTAAAATTAAACCGAACCAGTGGTCCTAAAAGATCGGGAGAGGGTCATTTAAAAAAGAAGTTAAAATTTCCCATTTCATTTTTCAGTAGCCAAAACTATTGAAGGGCAACTAGCCCCTCCACATCCCTATTTTTTCTATAAACATCCGATCAAAAGTTTTAAAAGATTATTTGTTCCAGTATATTCAAAATATCTGGTAATTATTCCTCTTGGAATAACAAGGCACACTACATCCCCTAGGGAAAGGGCTTTAAGTAATGCAATTTCCTGATTGCTTACATATAGTATTTGTTTTTGGGAAATATAAGAAATTTTTTGGGGAGGGAGGGTTGATATTTTATCAAGAAGAACTTTCCATGCGAAAGAGAGCTTCTGAAGGGAATTTTAAAGAGAGGGGGATTCACAATATGATTTGAAAAACGGTCAGGAATTAAGTAACAAAAGTAAGTTCCTGCAACAGAAAGTAAACAGCATTTTTTTATTTTAAAACAAACAGAAAATATCTAGCATCTAAATAAACGGGGCTGCTCCCTCCCCAATCCCTCAGTCTTTACGATAAAGTTAGACTAATTTTCACAATTCTTCAAGAGTGACTTCTTAAACACAAGGACCATTGAGTTTGATTGAGAATTATCTTATAGAGCTTAAGACTTTAGCGTAAAGAGCGATGGATTGAGGAGGGGGCAGCCTCCCTCACATACAAAATAATTTCTGTTCGTTTTAAGTTTTAAGGCTGCTTCTTGTTAAAAAAAAAACTTGTTTTATTATTTAATTTTATGATAGATTAATTTTCTAAGCAGTCCTTGATGGTACGTTTAAAATGTTTTGATTTAGGAACTGAAGAATTTTTTCTTCCAAACAATTATCTTCTATATTGTCTTGTAAGACACGTCTATTTCGAAAATTGTATAAGTCCTTCTTGGCATACACAATATCAAAATTTATTTGTATTTGGCTTGAATAATATACTGACACAAACTGAAGTGTTAGACTGTCAAAATAAAAGTAATGCGCCTTCCATCTCGAGTAAAATTTCTCTATTGAAATAACCCATATTCTCCTTATAGTTCTCACATTAGTTCATAATATGCTGATTCTTATGAGTATCTTACAGATAAACACAAGACACGAAATTTTTTGTAAATATTTTTCTTACAGAGCATTTATTTCGTAATTCAATATATATTGGTGTTATATAAGAAATAGGTAAATACATTATGCACATATCATAAAAAATTATTGAGTAAATTATACAAATACAATAGTCCATATATTAAAAATTAGGTGAGACAAGATAAGTCACAGGTATTAACAAGTCATGAAATTATGTACTTATATAAACCTTAGGTACTATCTAGATATTTAGCAACTGGTTGCTACTTTTAACTTAAGGTCAAAATACAAGGACAGTTGTTGGCGGTCGTTACCAAAAAATGGAGTCACTAAAATTAGTAATATGGTATCTGGATAATAATTTTTGGAATAAACATCGGAATTACGCTTGATTAATCCAGGACAGAAAAAATGAAAGGGCATCCAAGATTTGGCTATTACGCAATGTCATCATCAGTAAAGCTGAAATTTATATCCATGTCTAGCCACCACAAATACACCTACTGTTATGCCAATACAAATTATAATTTTGTCCTCAATTTCTTAGTGTATTTTACCCCACTTTCATATGCCACTCAAATTTCACACCTTCTAAAACTAGGAAATTAAACTATTTGACTGATATTCTTAGTGAATCCCTCAGATACTGAATATCAAATTTTGATCTGATTGCTGAAGAATTGACTGTTGTTAAGGACTGCAAAGATTTTACATAAAAATTCAATTCAGTCCAAATGTTTGCGCACCGTTTGTGTTTAAAGATTTGTACTGGCAATAAGTGAGTCCTTAACCATTGGCGCTTGATCTTGAGTGGTCTGATCGTTAGCACTGAAAGGGGATTGTCTTCTGTATACTTTGAATAAGATTGTGCTGTCTGTTCCGCGTCTATTCCTTTTTTCACTATTCACAAAATCACGTATCTTCTTACCAACGACAAGTGTGACCTGAAAAAAAAATTGAAGAGTGTTAGAATTAAAACAATCAACTAAAGTTCAAGCCATAAAAGTTAATTTAAGTTTAGAAGCTATTGAGCTAGATAAATGAAACCACAAGAATCAGCAACCAAAATTACGGGCAGAAAACTTCACAAAAAAGGTCTTTCAGTCTCATACCCCTATTTCCACGTTTCCCACTTATTAGGTAGAAAGATTCTATGAAAATGAGCACTGCTACGAGCCAAAGTTTATATTTGGCTCAAAACACGGCTAAAATCCTAGAAACAGCCGAGACCGAGAGGTAGATGAAGTAACTTAAGGCCTCCCATTTTGAATTATTTGTCTTTATTAAGAAAGTTTGTAAATTCATCTTCATGGAACCATGCAAGCCTTGGTCGTATCTATTTTTGAAAACTTAATTCACCTAGCTCAACAGTCTTCCCAGAACACCCCTCAACTAGACATCTACCACAGGCTCATTAAGAATTATTTCAATATTAATGCTGAACCTATAATTTAGTGTCTGGCAGGTCTCCTGTGGTCCTTTTAGAAGGGGAGAAGGGAGCAATGGTGTATATTTCCCAGGAGAGATCAGGAGTAGCCAAATCGGAAAAAATGCGTTTCTTCCACTTTTCTTTAATTTTTCCAGTCTGAAGATTAAATCCATTAGACTCAAGTTAGAGAGAGTACTACTCCTACGTGTTGACAAGCCAAATACTGTATATCTTAGTTTGGCTTTAAATGATAAATTTTTATTGTATGATTTGTTTGCTGGCTTCTATTAAAAACAGTTGTAAAGGCTGTCATTTTGATTCTGAGAAAATTGTGGCTCTTTGCATTTGGGCTTCATTTTGGGATTGTATGTGGAAAAAAATAGGGATATGAAATTGTCTGAGTCACCCCCCCCCCCATCCACCGAAAAAAGCATATAAAGGGCTTGAATTGACGGCTATCTGTATGTTGAACAATTTGATTTCGTCAAAACATCTGCAGCGGCTGAAAAAAAAAATATGATAGTAATCAAGTTTACAAGAAAGATAATTACATTTCTAAGAAAAACTACATTTGTAGTTATTAATTATATTTTACTGTTTTATAACAAAATTTCTTTCAAAATTTTTAGTTTTGATTCTATTTCCTTAAAAAAAAAAATAAGAGAATCGATTTAAAAAAATAGAATAAACTTCTTAAAATTAAAATTTGAACAAATCTGTCTAGCTCGTCAAAATAACATTGTGAGCTGATTAATCAAGGGCACGAATGGAGAGGGGGGGGGGGAACTAGCGCAATTTCTACAAATTCTTAGTAAGCAATTTCTGTTCATTTTAGGTATGAGTTTTATGAATTAATTTTTGCATATTTTAGATTCCAATATGGCAATTTACTTTGAAAAACTAATTTTTTAGACAATGTTCTACCAAATAAATTTTTCATTTCATTTTTAGTTGATATAATATTGATTAGTCCTCAAAATATTTCTAGATTTTTATTCTTTTTTCTGCTTAAGAACAAAATTTTCAATTGCATATCAATTTTGGTCAAAATTTTAGCTGGGCTATATGATTTTGTGGAACGACTTTTTAATACTATTAGTTTAGCAAATTCGGGACGGATGGGAGGAGCATTTTAGCTAATATGGATGGAAAATCAGTTGACTATTTCGTCTTTTATAGGGCTGAAGCTATCATGATCCCCATCCTGTAGGTAAAATATACTTGTACATTAATCCATCATTTTGTTAAAATAATCCAGCTCCATGTTGTTGTAACTGGTTGTCTGTTTTAATCAACGCTTACCAAGATCATTTAAAATACATTAAAGTTCTATTTTGTATTTTAAAAAAAATTATATAGAAATCACGACTCATTACCAACAGCTCTGTTTCCTTTTTTGTGTCTTAATAGAGGTTCCTTTGACCCTGTGAATATGTCATTAAATTTTCAAGTAAATCAGCAAAAAACTGATTTTCGCTTTTTACATCTACGCATATTTTTCAATTCGGTGTATTTTTTTAAGTGAGCCAAATTTCCTTATGAATATTTCTTGTATATAAAGTCTCCATGGTCCAAGGACTTAAACAGACAAGTCTCAAGCCGATCGAGGAAAAAAAAATTGTTTTTGAGGCTTCTTTTTTGGAAGGGGGTCCATACCCCCAAACCAAACCAGCAAGACTGAAATATATAATTTTAGAGCTGATCAGAAAAGCTTATGCCCGTTTTTGGGTCCCTTTTTCGGGGGAGATAGAGCCCCAAAAGGAAATTTTTGTGGATTACTTTCCTCTTGGCCTAAGGACTTGAATCTGTCAGTTTCAAACAGACAAGGGACACGGGAGGACTGAAAGTTGTGAGCCAACCGGACACCCAAGATAAAATCGCCCCCCCCCCACTCAATTTCTACTTCAACTGTAAATGCCGTCTGTAAACAATTGGCATTTGGCAAAATTACAAACAATTGCCTCGGAGGCTTTGGGGTTTTCTCATCACGAGAAGCATATATGGACTTTCCAATAATTCTGAATACAATGACTGCCTAAAAATTTTCATATAATAGAGGGTTACAGGAGTGTGGGCAGCAAATAAGGCAAGAGAAAATAGTTGGTTGCCCTTTAATCACTTTTGTGTCTTAAGATGGGCACAAAAGCTATCAATTTCCAATTAAGTCAGTACCTTCTGAAGTCTATTTAGCAACCTGCTTCATACAGTATCCAGACACTTTGCCACAAAACTGTTTTGCTATCATTTTGCGTACGATTGGTTTGCACATTAATTTCTATATTGAATATGTTCTAGTGCAAGCACAAGGATAAATAAGTAAAAAAGACCATACACTGTATAAAAAGTATAGAAAAAGAAAAATCATAGAAACTTGAGTATTGAAATGGTTGCAAAAGGGCTAAAGGGGGGAGGAGGGGTACAATTGCTCCTCCTAAATTTTGAAAGAAATATTTAACTAAAAAGCCCTCGTCCCTAGATTTTAAAATGTGTTTGTTGTTTTATCTTCAATATAAAATATCTACAAAAAGATCACTGGGTGTGATTCTTGGGGGCAAAATCACAAGTGGAAGTAATAATGTGTGCCTATCATTCGGGATTTTCCAGAGAGATACGGCGAGGAACGGTTAGAAGTTCTAACCGTGTATTTCTTTGCTCTTCACTTTCATGTTTGATTCCTTGTAATTCTCGTTGTCGCAAGCCTTTTAACCGTATGTTTGTTTGTTCTTCATTTCATTACTTCATTTTCATAACTTCAGACATTTTCCAATACCCTATGCCTTAGCTGCTCGGATTAGTCTTGTCTCATTTGATCGACCATGTTGTTCATTTTGAACAACTAATGAAACAAAAAACTTTTCCAGAAAAAAAGTTTTTTAAAGAAAAGTAGAGGCCAAATTAATTTGTAAGAACAGCAGAAATAAATTCTTATAATAATTCAATCTTAAAACAACCAAAAATTACTGAAATGAAGCCCAAAATGAGCATATATTAAATAAACATTCATAGCAAACAAACATACAACAGTAATACTAACATAAATAAATAAATAAATAAATCTTAAAATGAGTATGACTTAAATTGAATATGCAAACCAAGCCTAAAACAAACAAAAATTACTACAGATGAGAGTTTGGTTACTGTCTTTTTCCTTAACTGTAAAAGCCAAAGGCCTCTTGTGCCATTTCCGCTTTACTGAAAACGAAATATAAGACAAATATTTTCTTTTAAACTTACAATATTTAAAACAAAAATAAAAATTAATGTGAAATAAGATCTTGAACTGCTGAGTTTACAGCAACTAATTTCATTATATATCAAAAATTCAGATTCATCTTATTAGTTCTAACTAGGACTGTTCAAGACACATACAATTTTCAAACGAATTATATTACAAATATTTGCTTTGGCATTTATTAGAACATTGAAAATAAAAATAAAAATAATAGTGGAGTAGAATGTCGAACTGATGAGATTACAGCAATTAATATCATTATATATCAAATACTAAGTTTAATTTCATTAGCTCTTTCCAGGATTTCCAGACACATATAATCAGGGTCTAGGAGATTTCCCCCCGAGAAAATTCCCCACGGAAATTTCTCCCCCGTAATCCCCCCACGGAAATTTCTCCCCGTAGAATATACCCCCCCCCCCTGAAATTTACCCCGTATGAGATTCCCCCAAGAAATTTCCCCCCTTAGGATATTCCCTCCCCCTGTAAAATTCCCCCCGTAGGAGATTCCAACCCCCCTAGCTCCACAAGGTCCTTGAGACCTTGAGACTGAAATTGAAAACTCTTAATTTAATCTATTAATCTTCTTAATTAAATCCAATGATTAATATTTCATAACATTTAACCATCCCGGATTATTTCATTCGAAAGCTATTTAGGCTCCCGAGGTGTGACATAGTGGTTCAGTTCATTTTTTGTCGTGTCACATCAGATGCACGTAAAGTTTAGTAAAATAATGGAATATTTTAAATCAATGCGTGGAGTGGACAAGATTGCCTCCGAAAGTTTCATTTATATGAAACAAAAATATTTAGTGGCTGCAGTGGTCAGTTTCGAATGCGAGTTGAGACAACAGACGATGAAAAGGCAAGGCGAGTGTAAGGCAAAGATTAAGGTGAAGGATGGTGCTTTGGTTGGGCGTTTGAACGAACATTCATATTCTTCAAGCCAGTCTAACTATCAAGTACAGGAACTCCGAAATCAGATGAAGAGGAAAGCAGCCGAGACGCTTGAAACCCCGGAGCAGATTCTAACTCAGTCTTTGTTCAACATATCAGAAGGTAAGCGTCTTACGATTTCTTCCAACTATTTCTGCAACATGCTCTGAGCTTGGGGCAGGTATACACTCGGTCATGTTTTGACTTCTTTTCAAGCTTTCTTCTGGAGACAATTCAAAATCTGGATCATCCTGATTCTGATCTAGGCCAAGTAACGACAGTTCTAATGCCAAATATAGTGCTCTTCTATCTTGAAATCCGTTTTTTCGATTTCATGAAGATAACTACATCGGTAGAATGCGTGAAAATAGGAGAGTACCTTGCAACTTTCCGCCCCGTGTCTGAAATATGTTCGACAGAGCGAAAGATGAACTCCCAAGGACAAACAACAATGTTGAGAGTTATTATAGAAGATTGTAGTCTTCAGTTTCGGCTCATCACCATAACCTTTGGAAGTTCTGGGACATCCTCAAGCGCGATCAAGCACTTAACAGGGCGGTTGTGATTCAAGCAAATGCGGGACAATCGAGTGAACCAATTAAGAAGAAGTATGTGGATTTAAATGCCAGAATTCTACGACAGATGGGAAACTACGGGAATGTCGGGACGCTGGAGTACCTGAGGCTTATAGCAAGAAATATTAGTTTTAAAGTGTAGCGTTTGAACCGTGTATGTATTACCGTGTATAACCAACTATTTACTTGACAATTAAAAGTGTACTTCACTCGCTCTTATATTTTAGGCCGCCGAGAAAGAGAAGAATTTTGCAACAATTTTTGAGCCATGGGCGACATCCGATGCAAATAAGTCTGAGGCAAGGGTAGTTTCCGGTGGTGATTATTTCCGAGAGAGGAAGGGGAAATTTTCAGTGGGGGAAAATGACGAGGGGGCATCTCCTAGGGGGGAGGGGAATGACCGGGGGGATCTCCTACGGGGGATATGTCCAGGGGGGACATTACTGGGGGGAAATCTCCGAAGGACGGGATTTTCTTGGGGGGAAATCACCGGAACCCATATGATCATTAAATTGGAAATGAAGCAGTAAATTTTGGGCTTTTATAGTAAGGAAAGGGGGCAGTAGCCAAACACTTGTTTATATTAATGTTTGTTCGCTTTATGCTTGATTTAGATATTCAATTTACGTTTTACTTGTTTTATGATTTATTTGTTCATTTATATTAGTACTTTTTGCATTACTGTTTGTTATGATTGTTTATTTAATTTCTGTTCGTTTTGGGTTTCATTCATTCCTTAATGGTAATTTCTGATCGTTTTGAGTTTAAATTATTATGGGAATTTGTTTCTGCATATCTTAGTTTTAATATGGCCTTTACTTTTCTTTTAAAAAACTTCTTTTTCGTACAGTTAGAAGACTTACGATAATGATTTTTTTCAGTCAAATTATGTTCGTTTAGATTGCCTGATATTTAGTTGACTATAGCCTATATTTTAGGGGATAGAGATTTATTTCACTTATCTCATTCCCAAAGACGTACCACTGGGAGAAAATATTTTCTTTTTTACTTTTCTTTGAAAAATATTTTTTTGAATTTTTTTTTTTTTAGTTGTGGTCTGTTCCTTTTTGATAGCCAAAATTTTGGTATGGTTAATAATATGGTTAATGTGGTATGGTCACAGTTCTCATTCAGCATTCGCCAGTGAAGGTCAAATATATTTTGTAAAGGATTAAATCTTACGCAATTACCTGAATCAATTACCTGGGATTGGATTTTTTGACTGGATTGGATTTGGCATTTGAAGAAAGATTTTGAACACTTGCACTGTTGGAAACCGGGGGGCCGTACTTGTTTACGAAATAGCCCCCCTTGCGAGTAGGTTTTCGTTTTACGTCTTTTGATAGTTATGATGGGAGATCAGGACATTGCCAAGACTTTAGGGGAAATAAAAAAAGCAGTTTCAAATATTCCACAACTCACGAAAAGCATTCAAAATGCACAATCAATTTTGGCAGGGATAGAATCTAAGTTGCAGGACTTTGCCATAAATCAAGTAAAGACATCCCAAGAAATCGCAGTAATTAAGAGTGAATTAAAGGAGTCACGTAAGATAAAATTCAGATTGGAAACGGAGCTAAAACCAACCAATCTTATGTTCTAAGGGATGCCGCATCCAAATAATCCGAACTCTAAACTAAGTGAGGACATTATAGTATGTATTAACAATTCTGTGCCCAACCTTTCCCTATCAAACAATGAAATACGAGATGCTCTTCGACTGAGAGGACCCTCGAACCCCCGCCCTATCCTTGTTAAATTCATGACCAAAATGACTCGTGATGCTGTCCTACGTAATGCTAAACTGTTTCAAAGAAATGAAATTTCAGTCACCCCAGACTATACACCAGAGGAACGGGAGGCCCGAAAAGCATTAAGACCCCTGATAACCCAAGCTATAAGTGAAAACAGAGCATTGAAATTGCGTGGTACAATAATTTACATAGACAACCATATTTTTTCTTATGATTTTGATAAAAAAAAAGGTCGTGGAGGCTGCAAAATCGGCAAAACCGACCGGAGTTGATAGTTCAAAAGGGGATTCTATTCCTCGTCGGGCCTACATATGATCCCCTTCAAGTGATCGAGACTCTTGTTCGGACATAGAAAGTAGTAACGCTAGCGATAGTGATGCAACTGTCTACGAAAGGCCAATAACTACTGCGGATCCTGCCACACCAGGTGGAAGCGGGCTAAACGAAGGGTCAGTAAAAGGAAAAAGAACTTTAGATTCTATTATAAGCCCCAATGATGACCACAAACAAGGGAAAAGAAATGTAAGAACGAACAGTGGCTCAAAAATGGACAAAAAAACGAAAAACCGGTGTTCACAGATGCCTCACGAAAAGCCACCATTCGTGTTAACTGAATAGGATACAAGCCATATGCAAAAACTGTCCTTAGTCACGTGGAATGTACAAGGTTTAAGAAACAAGAGAGAGTTGTGCTTAAATAGTTCATTTTTGACAGCAATGGTGACGTGTTTTGTAGAGACATGGTTGTTGCCAGAGGAAGATGTTATAGTGCGTGGATACGAAGTTTTTCGAGTGGACAGGGCTACATCGCGAAACTATAGAAACTATGGAGGAATAGTTGTACTAGTAAAGAGTGACATGTTCAAAAGTTTGCGTCGCCTGTCAAGTAAATCTGAAAACTTGATTTGGTTGCGCGGAACATTTCTGGGAAAAGGGTTTATTTTTGGATTTGTATATGTTTCCCCAGAAAATAAATGATACTATACTAAGCATACATGATATATATTAGAGAAAGAGTTGAATTCAGTTAAATTTCATTACCCAAGTAATTCAGTTTTTCTGGCCGGTGATTTTAACGCATATACTTCCGTAACAAAAGAATTAAATGTAGATTTTGTTTCAGATGAAGATGACCCTTTATGTGAGATGATACCTTCACTTTACCTTATCCCACGAAGTAGCCAGGAACAACAAAGAAGAATTAATTTATGGGGGAGGAAGCTGCTTGCACTGTCCGGAGGTCATGGGCTAGCGATTGGGAATGGTAGATTTGGAGAAGATGGTGATTTGGGTGAGTACACTTGCATTTCTGGACCTTGTTTTAGTTTAATTGATTATGTATTGGTGGACACGGGACTTGAGGCTGAATCTCTTAATGTAAAAGTAATCCATCAGTCTGGATCTGATCATTTCCCACTTAAATTAGAATATGAGATGAAAGAATATGGACGTAGAAGGTCAACAATGAATCAAAATAGGATACTGGCTAAAGATAAAGGTGAAAGAAAAAACAAGCCGAAAATTCCGCCCCGGATTTATTGCGAATGGTCGAAAGAACAATGCCTATCTGTACAAGAGGCTATTCTTAGTGAACCAGTACAAGAGGAAATGAGCCAGTTAAGGTCTGATATGGAAATACCGAAATCAGAAACAGATGAAGTAGTTGAAAGGCCTTTAGGAATTGTGAGTAATTTTCATACCCCTATGAAATCAAGAAAACAGAAACAGAAAGCTTTTTATGACCAAGAGTGTAAAGAAAGTTGTTCAAACCTGAATATTCTACTCCTTACAGTAAAAACGATTCTTGGGAGAGGAAGAGGAAAAAAATATTGCGCTAACAGAATATAGGCAAGCAAGAAAAAAACATAAAAAACTAATCAAAAAGAAAAAGAAAGAATACAGATTTCACTACTGCATTACGGGGCAGAAATTTGGGGCTATCAGACTACACAAGGATTAGAAACTCTACAACTACAATACTAGAAGCATGCATATGGGCTGCATAAAGCAACTCACTCTCTAGTATTGAAAGGTGACCTAGGCATCTACAGTTTAAAAATACGAAGAAAGATACAGATGATCAAGTTTTGGCTCAAAATCCTGAATTTACCCGAGGAAAGACTTATTTTTGCTGCTTATAAAGATCTCCTCACCCAAAAAAGTAAAACCACTTGGACAGAACAGGTCAGAAAAATACTACAGGAAACAGGCTTTTCAGACGCGTGGAATGGAGGACAGGGACCACTGGACCAAGAAAACTTCCTAAAGGAATTCCAAGCAAGATTGCACGACCAGGAAATTCAACTTTGGTGGACAGCTTTAGATAAGTCGCCGAGTCTTACTTTGTATAGAGACATAAAGCGGATTTATGGACAGAAGACATATTTGAAGCTGGGGTTACCTAGTAAGTATATGAAAACGTGGATTCAGCTTCGAGCCAATTGTCTACCAATACAAGGAAAAGAAGTTTGGAAAAATAGAGCACGTCTAGAAACGCAGCGTATTTGTCTAAAATGTTGGGAGATTCGTTTTGGATTGTGCCATTTCCTCCTGCGATGCCGGTGGCTTTCTCACATAAGGGGAGAAATTTTGAAAAAGTGTAAAGATTGGCTACTTTGGAGGTTTTCAAGTTCAGATTCACCACAGACAGTAGTAAGTGTGGTAAATTTTGCATTGAAAGGTATGAATGTTGATTAAGAGGATAGTGATTTTAGTATGTCTTCATTTTATTTATCCTTTTTCTTTTCTTTTTTGTTTTGTATATGGCTGTAAAAAAGCTTTAATAATACATTATTATTATTATTATTATTATTATAATAAATACTATCCAGTTTTTCATGGCTCTAGCGTATGAATTAAAATATCTTATTCTATTTTAGTATTTCAAATTAGGGGTTTTTCATTTATTTCAATACCCCTTAACATTCCCTGAAAGTGTCAAATAAATGTCATCAACCGTTCCTGGGACATTTCAGATACGTCCTTCTCACAACCTAGAGATATAGTATATTTTGATTAAATATTCTGATCCTTAGCCTCTCCTAGGATATTGCAGGTATGCTCTGTTGGTAAAAGGAATGTGCATGGCGTCATTTTATTTAATTTAAAATCCCCTTGAGCCTACCCTAAAGGTCCAAGCACTGTTCAGTATACTGTTAAAGTTTCAACTTAATACTCACAGCCGTTCCTGAAATATTGCTTATGCGTCTTTTTGGCAATCAGCATGCACATAATGGGTTTTTATTAGCTTTCACACAGTAAATGTAGCACCAGCTGCTTAAGATCACAAGTAAATGCAGCACCAGTTACAAGCAGTTGCAGTCATAGTTGCACGTTTTCGCAGTCGGAAATATTCAGTGTTGCAGTTGCAACTAGTTGCATTTGCAGTCACAGCAGTAGTAGGAGTGGCCCTGATAGTTTCAAGGTGATTCCCTTTCCTGTTCCTAAAATATTATACCTCACCTGCCTTTTTGACCATGTGGATGAAGATAGTATCTTTTTATTTAGCTCACCATACCCCTCAACTTTCCCCAATATTGCACCTAAATACCCTTAGTCTTTTTAGATCCACCCAAGATCAAATATTCCCCTCTATCTCAATAATAAATCCTGCATGTTACAAATAGACATAATGGATAATTTATAATACTTGTCTTGTGGCTGAGGAGGCTTTCGATTTCCAATCAAATAAGCCTCCTCCAAAGTTTATAAGACCAAACCTTCCATAAAAACCATTTTTGCCCTTAGAAAAACTTACAACCCTTACCCCCAGGCTTTGGGAGTTGTGTCAACCCACGGGGCATTGTTATATGATCTATGATCTTGACCAAAACAGCTATCTCAAAAGTTCGATTGGATGTATTAGGGAAAAGAGAGCATGGGGAGAAAGGGGCTAGTTGCCCTACGATCAATTTTGACTCTTAAAAGTGAACTAAACTTTCTATCTCCAGTCAAATAAATATCCTACAAAGTTAATACGACTACCCCTTCCATGAAAGCCTTATATATCCCTGGGTCATAGCTTACAACTCTTACATCCAGAAAGTGGGGGGAGGTTGTCTCAGCCTTGGAGGCATTATTATATGATTTTGGACTATTTTGAACAAAATGGCTCTCTGAAAATTTTGATGGGGCGTATTTGGAGGGCATCAGGGGTAGGAGGGGAGTAGTTACCCTCTGAATAATTTTGACTATTAAAAAGTAAACTAGGACTTTTGATTTCCATTCAAGTGAGCTTCCTCCGAAGCTTATCCGGCTACCCCTTCCACACAAACCCAATATTCTACCGGTGTATAACTTACAATCATTGCCCCCACGTTCTCGGGGGTTTGTCAACCCTGGAGGCACTGTTAAATGATCTTTGGACTATTTTGAACAAAAGGGCTATCTCAAAATTTTATCGGATGTATTTGGTGAAAGTGGTCGTGGGGGCCAGTTGTCCTCTGATCACTTTTTACTCTTAAAAGGACACAATAAACTTCTGAGTTCCAATCATATGCCATGCGATGTGTTTGACAAACAATTCCATAAAAATTGCCTCTGTAAAAAATATAAAACATTGATATATCATGGCCTTTACTATAGTGTTGCCTCTTATTCTGAACTTCATTTTTCGGGTTGTTCTCCTGGTTTCTGCTTTCATATAGTCGTTGTTTTCATATCATCACTCAAAGAATTTTTATAAAAACCCCTCCTCCTTTCTATTAAATATAATGAGTTTTCACAAATATTTCGATCTACATTTCTAAATTTCTTCCCTAAGACACCACCAGCGACTTCAAAATCTATTTTTCTAATATTATTCCATCCGTCTTCTACATTTAAAAATTTTAGACTCTCCAGTTTAGAGTTAAACTATTCCTGAAAAACTTCTTTAAAATCCTCACCCGGGAATCTACCAACGTCATAGCTTTTTGGAAGGTAGTTACTGTTCCTAAAATCTTAGCTTTAGGTAATTTTACGCACTACTAGATTTTAATCTTTACTTTTAACATCAATAACAGCCCTTCTAGATACCTTAGTAACTCGTATTAATCATGCTAGTCCTCAGCTTAAAATAAAATAATCAACAAGGTTAGCTATACAGCAACCCTCTTGCCCACAGTCTTCGAACATTTGTGCTATGCGTAGCCTCTAGGAGTAGCCTATAAAACTATGAGCTAACTTATACGTTATATACCTTTTTATTTGCTGGTCCAGCCGTAAACTAATGGCCAATTCTTAGTAAAATTTCCAAGCATCGTAATTAAGAAGAATTATTGGGCTTTTCATACTTGCTTATCTGTTAGTCTAAAGATAAGAGGAAGTAGTCAGGCCGAAATAAATTTAGGTAATTGGTTGAATTTATTACTAGACAGATGCCTGCTATTAACAAATCAACGACATTGCTATAGGTTTGAGAGTGGGAGTTTTCTCTGCGTTAAGGTAAATATTATAGGGTCCTAATGGAAGCATAGGAGGCAGCAAATTTTCCACTCTATCTGACCTTTTAGCTTAGATATTGAAATTTAGTGGATCATTTAGATTATTTTCAAGGTTGAAGGTTTTTTTTGTATAAGTTAGTGGCATTTTCTGCAAGTTAATAAATCTACAAGTTTATTTTGTAGGGTGATATTTGAGGGATGGATATTCGGTTTTGGGAGGTTAGGTAACCTCCTTTTGGGTGTACTCCATCAGTTTTAAGAATATGTTACAGGAAATCAGTAAGAATTTGCTGTGAATCCGAATATTTGCAGAGTGG
Source organism: Artemia sp. Qi Xiang Cuo (assembly GCF_049724085.1). NCBI lineage: Eukaryota > Metazoa > Arthropoda > Branchiopoda > Anostraca > Artemiidae > Artemia > Artemia sp. Qi Xiang Cuo. Next base: position 43,211,985 of record NC_142799.1, read on the forward strand.
ATATTTCATTTTGTTTAGCGGGGTAATGTTTCGAAGACTTACTTCGCTTGAGGTGATATATTAGCTTTATTTGCCATATTAGGAGCCGTCAAAATATTTTTAGGTTGAATGTCATGTCCTATCGATATTAAATATTGATTCATGTGCTTAAAAGTTGACGAAATTAGATCAAGCGACGCCATTTTTGTTGTGTGTCTATTATTGTGCTTGCCACTGTGAATCGATTCCCAGTTCGTAGAAATCAAGCACCTAATCTGCCATTCCCTTTTGAAAAGGGAAATACAGTTTGTCACTTCTCTTGAAAGATTCAGGGGGTTGAGAGGCAAAAACCATTAACTCTTAGATTGTGGTTTTTCCTGTCATATTCTTTCAAAAACTGATAGGCTTCAGATCTTATGTTGTAATAATGAGGCAACAATATTAAAGGACCGAGATAAGGCACAGAGGGTCCTAGTCTTGGTTGCAAATAAATTTATAGTTGTACTTTCCCTCAAAAATTTCGAGAGATTAAAAATCACCAACAACTTTATTATGAATACGAGATATTGAATGTGAGAATTCAGTTCCACTTGCCATACATGACAGCGTTGCCTTACATGACCAACGATGGTTACCTTCTCAAAACCTAGTCGTTGTTACTCTTAAGTGTAGATTCGATAGAACGAGGAAACTTCTTCATTAACTGTGATAAAACGGCCTTGTTGCTAATTCACTTATCCCTTACTATTTTTTCCCTTTTCATAGATGGGTCTTTAAGTGTATGCATCTCCTTCCATAATAACAATGGGCTATGCCCATACACCCCTCGACAAGTTGAGAGCAGAAAATTATCAACTTCCGTTCATGAATATACCTCCTCAATCGCAAGTCTTTTGGTGATGGTCATGTGTCCCCACTATACAAATGGCCCCAATACTGAAGCTACTTTGGATGGTAGTTTTTCTTCAGCCAGGTAACGTTCACGCTCGTCAGCATCGGCAACCTGTAAATTTGTACGAAGAAACTAAAAGGAACCAAATGCCAGAAAGACAAGACAGGAACAGTTGTTAATTGTAAAGTTTTGTGTTATTGCTTGTATATCATCTTTAACCAAGGATGATATGATCGTGACCATTTGTCTTTGTGGGGGCGTGTTGGGAAATTCACTTCCTACGTACATTTCTTGAACTATCCGTAAAAGTGAAGCTATGCGTCACCTATTATACTGGTAGGTTACAATGCCAGCAGTATTGGAGTGGTAAAGTACGGGTGTCACCACTTATTGGTGCAAAAATGGTGCTATACCACTTACTAGAGGGTATAGCCCCTGGCGGCGTCAAATATTAGTGGGATGCCCGCGTCTACCAAACCGGCTCTGTAAATATCGGGTAGGTCAGTACCCAATTTACAATATACCCTGCCCCAGGGTATGATAACGTGATCGAGAGGTCTAATGGCCAAATTCTAAGGCCCAAGGGTGCACCCAAACCCGGGTCACCAATAAAAATCTCTAACTATCTCCTTGGAGGTAACGAACCTCCCTGTCAATATAATAATGTCGGTATCTCGGTACTCTGTTCCTACCCTTTCTGGGTTCCTGAAAAATTAATCTCACACAGCTGTAGAAAATAGCTTACTTGTATTCTTCCAAAAGGTCACAACAAACACATCTATAAACTCTCATTACAGACTCCCTATACGGGGTCTCAAAGTAGACTAACTCCAAAATAATATTCATTCTGTACACAAACTTTGCATAGGGGTGGACCTTCGCCTTGCCCTGGCCTATCCTCTAAATCCCCATTCAAAATCCATTCTACTTTTTCTAAGCTTTAGCTTTCAATGACTTAAACCAGCAAGTTAAGAATATAATTTAGTTCAAAGCTTACTTATTGCGACAGAATCTAACTTAGCAACCAGAATTCAACTTAGGATTAATAATTATCTTATAGGCAAATATAATTACAGAAAGGAAAATGGGTCATTTATCTGAAAAGAAAAGAAACAGGGGTGGGACCCCAACATCTCCCCCCGTAAGATAAATGACCACCCACGCGGCACGCTGGTCCACCCTTACAAATATAACACTTAACTTCAAAACCATCAAACTTGTCTATCTTCTCTTCTTTCTTCCACCAGTGCCTGTACTTCCACCGCTTGGCTCAGGATCAGTCGTCATCCATTCGTCTCTATCGTAGAACCACCATGGTCTCTTTCATATAGTATCCGCATTAGGTTTTGAAAGTTGAAGTACCCAAGATTCGTAAAAAATGATCGTGCGCAGCACAATCAAAAACACAAATTTTCTCGCTCTCACGAATTTACATTTGAGAGGAGCAGAGAATCGGTTTCAGGTGCATTTGATGATGCCAGCCATCATGAAATATTGGCTGCACTAGCCTCTTAATTTCTATCTATGGAAATAACCACACATCTCAATAAAAAAGTAAATTGCTCCTTGGCATAATTTAAAATATTCTAAGCCTGAAAATGCAAAGGCCTGTAAGACGATAAGGTTACTGGGAATGAAGTAAAATTTTGAGTGAACCATGAATTGCTTTTTTTCTGGGTTCCCTCCCCTGGGATAATCAAATGCAGAATATGCGTTGATGCTAATTGAAGATGAAACTTAGATACTGAATATGGTTTGCGGGAAATAATTGTTGATTCCCATGAAGAATAACAACTATGGATAGGGTTACTGGACAAAGGTTTGGGTGAAATGCGAAGTGACTGGGAGAGGGTATCCCCCAAGGACTCCAGATCAGAGAGGTGAAACCTGTGTAAAGGGATCACAATTTGTCCGCCAGTTGAGAATTGAGGAAAAGGGCTATCGCCCGCGACTTCCCGCAGGGGATCTTCCCCAAAGGATTCCTCCCCCTCATAAAGGATTGACATATCTTTTGAGTTGATAGTACTAATCTCAGATTCCTTCCCAAATTTTTCCAATCCGACTCGACATTCAATATCTCCCAACTTTCCCCCAGCTCTTTGTAGGTTGCTCATCTTTATTTTGTAATCACCTTGTTTTGTTCCCCATGGGTCTTGGACCTCTTTTGTCCCCCCTATTATTTATGTTATCAAGGCACAGCCCATCCAAATTTATATTTCTTTCCCTATTATTTATGTTATCATGGCACAGCCCATCCAACATCATTTTTTTTTTTCTATTTACATATATTTTTATCACAATTGGGACATGCCGTCAGCATTCCTGTTATCTGTCCCCGGTCTTGATTTTATTTCGAAATCGTATTCTTGTAAGCACAGGGCCCATCGTGCCAATCATCGGTTATCTGGCTTCATTATATTTAGCCATCTCAATGGGTTGTAATCTGTCACTATTGTACATTTTCGTCGATATAAATAATAGTCAAGTTTTTGACTGCATATATTATTGCAAGACATTCTTTTTCAATCGTGCTATAATTTAATTCTGCTTTTGACAATTTTCTGGATATAAATATGGTTGGATATTCCCCATCTTCAAAATTTTGAGATAAAACTGCTCCTAATCCGTAATCCGAACTGTCAGTTTGTAGCACAAGTGGTAAGAAAAAATCTGGATTTCTCAGTATTCTTTCGCTACCAAAAACATCTTTCAGTGTATCAAATGCATTTTGTTCAATTTCTGACCATTTAAAGGGTTTACGGCCCCCTTCCTTATTAACTCTTTCAAAGGTGTAGCAATCGTTGCAAAATTTGGTATGAATTTTTGGTAATATCCTGCCAACCCCAAAAATAACCGAACTTTTTTCTTTGTATTCGGGACTGCTGCGCTTTTAATTTTTTCTGTTATTCCCTTAATGGGGTTATGGTACCGTGTCCTATTTTGTGTCCCAGGTATTCTGTCTCTGACTGTACCAATTTACATTTTTCTACATTCAGAGTTAATCCTGCTCCTCTCAGCCTGGTCAACACTTGTTCCATATGATTTATATGTGCATTGAACGCGTTTGAAAATACTATAATGTCATCCAAGTAGGCTTTTGTATATGGTAAGGATTTTAAGATACAATCTACTAGTCTTTGGAATGTTGCTGGTGCCCCTTTTAGTCCAAAAGGCATATACCTAAACTGGTATAACCAAAAAGGCGTAATAAAAGCCGTTTTTGCTAAATCTTCTGAGTGCATTTTTACTTGCCAATATCCCATTCTCAAGTCTAAAATTGATATAAATTTTGCGGAGCCAACTGACACTAGAATTTCATTCATTCTTGGTATTGGGTACGCGTCTGATTCGGAAATATCATTCAGTTTTCTGTAGTCTACGCAAAACCGAATGGAGCCATCCTTCTTCGGGACTAATACGACTGGCGCTGCATATTCTGAATTTGATGGTTCTATAACCCCTAAATCAGGCATTCGGTCTCTTTCTTTTTTCATTTCTTTCCTTTTAGCTTCTGGTATTCTCTACGGTTATTGTTTTATTGGTTTGTTGTTTTTACTGGTATTTTATGTACCACATTTTTGTTTTTCTGATTCGGTCTGTTAATACGTTTGAAAATTCCGTGAATAAATTTTTTAATTGGTCTTTCTGAGCTCGGCTCAGATGTGTTTCTGACGAAACTCTTTCAATGGCATTTATATGTGTTTCCACCGGGTCTATTTTACCCAAAGGGACACTTTCCTCGTTATTTTCTAAGGTCAAAATCATGAGGCAGCGCTTCTGCGGATCTTTGTGGCTTTCTCTTTCATTCTCCCTGTTAAATTTCCTCATTAAATTCAGCAGGTAAACTTCTTCCTTTTTTCTTGCTTCATGGAACTCTATCATATAATTTACATCACTCATTTTCTTTATCTCTTTAAATAGTCTTTTTCTTCTTAGTTCTAATTAATAATGGCCATCTAGTTGCAATATGAGGACTTCATCCCCTTCCACGAATTCGCGCATTCGGGCGGATTTATCGTACCATAATTTAGTTTTTTCTGCTCATTCCCTCTGTGATTGCTTCGCAATTTCATGGTATTTATGCAGTTTTCCTCGTAGTGATAGCAAGTGGGTTATCACTGTTTCTTCATTTTTTTCCTCATTCTTCCATGATTCCATTAAAATGTCTAACACCCCCCTCGGGTGTGTCCCATATAGTAATTCAAATGGCGAGAACCCTGTAGCTTTGTGTGGAGTTTCTCTGTATGCAAAAAGGACATAAGGAAGCATGTTGTCCCATTGGTTTACATCGTCTCTTACAAAATGTCTCAACATACTAATTAGGGTTTCGTTAAATCTTTCTGTCACTTCATTTGTCTGAGGATGGAATGGGGAATGTATGACAATTTTCGAATGTATGTCGATATAAAATTGGTTGCATTGTTTGTTAAAATTTCTTTCGGGATTCTGTGACGTGAGACATATTTTGCTAATTCTTCTGCGATTTTTGGTGATTTTACTATTCGCATTGGGACAGCTTCTAGGTATCTCGTAGCCAGATCATTAATATCAAGAAAGGATCTTTTCCCTGTGCGAGATTTCGGGAGTGGATCTACAATGTCTATGGAAATTCTTTCAAAGGGTTTAACAAAAATGGTCATTTTTTTCATTGGAATTTTTTCATTTGTTTTTTTTTTGTATGTGACTAATTGGAAATCTTTTCATACTCTACAAAAGTTGATAATACCCTTTCTTAATCCTTTCCACCAAAAACGCTGCAAGACTCTATCTCTTGTTCTTTGGGATCCCAAGTGTCCCCCGGTTGCGCTTGAGTGAGCCAATTTTATTACCGCTTTTCTCAGTTCACGTGGTACCAAAAGTTGTTATTTTCTAGGGTTTTCCCCGGTCTCCATTATTTGGTAAAGTAGATTTCCATTACTGGAAAACTCTTTAGATTGCGAATTTTTTTTTATTCGTTAGTGCTAGTTTTATTTTTCTGCAATCTCTATAATTTGTTTATAATTCTGCGAAATTTTTGGAGGTTACCCTGAGTATTCCGGCTAGTTCATCTTTGGCTATCTCTGGTTCTCTTTCTAAAGTGAATAATTCCTCTTGTTTCTGGTTATATTCCTTTTTGTCTGCCCTTTTTTGGCTTTTAGGTTTTCTTAGTTTTGCATTTTTTATGAACATCTCGTCATTAAATTGAAATTTTTTTTATATATTTTGATTATCATTTTCATTAGTGGGTGGCAGAGCCTCCCTTTTCTTTTTTTCTTGGTCTCGTGTAACCGCATTTACTTTTTTAATCATGGAGGTTGCTTTTAGTGCAAGAAAGATTTCGATATTGCCGAAGTCTCCCCCTAATAAAGCGTCTACTGCAAGAGTGGGTACACCCCCTACTCTTATTTCCTTTTTAACCGTATTTCCTTCTTTATTGGCAATTTCTATTATGACCTGAACCTTCGGACATTTATGTTTTGCTCCATAGTAGCATAGCGCTGCCACTTTATTTTCATAGTTTATGTCCATTTTCTTTATTAAATCTTTCCGTACATAGGTTTGGTCGCTGCATGAATCGATAGCTATTTCTACCGATTTACCATTTAGTTCGCCATATACTTTGTGTGATTCTGCAAATGCGCAAGTTTTCATATTTTCCGAGCTTCTAACCCATGCGGTTCTCTTATACGTCTGAAACTTTTTCCCATTCTCTCGGGATCGATCGTTGTGATATCGATCGTTTCTTGGATTGTCCTGTTTTCCCTTGGGCCCATCGTCCCTTGTTCTGTAGTTATTGTCGTGATTAATCTTCGCGCTGCGGCAATCTGAGGCATAATGTCCAAGTTTATTACAGTTAAAACAGGTTAAAACAAGTGGGCAATTGGTGCTATAGTTAGGGTGACCAGATTTTCTCAGATCCATTGCGGGACATACCAAAATTTGAAGAGCGCTGGAAGGAGTAGGAAGTGCGTTTGGTTTCATAAAAACACTCAAAAATGTTTCTTAAACTTTTATCGTCTTATGTCATTATATTTTTATTTTAATAAGAATTTGGCTGATGAATGCACCTTTTTTAGAAATACAACATTGTTTTCGATTTCCTTCTTAAACTCATCACACGGTTTCTTTCCGTTAAAATTGACAAACACACAAGATTTCAGTGTGTTCAGCTCCAATTGTGATTTTTCATCAGTCCAGAAGTTATTTATCAACAAAAAAACTCTTTCTAAACCTGCGTTTGTGCCAGGCAGACTTAGGAAAAACTCTACAAGTAACGCTAAATTGTTGTACGGAATGGATTCCTATTCAAAAAATGCAAATATTTCCACCCAAATCAAATCAACCGGCATTTATTCCTCAGACCATGTTTCCATTTTGGTTGCGGTAGTCTTACTAAGTAAGACTTACTTAGCTACAGTTATAAGTTTTTTCTCTCAGGCTTGGTTTGTTCTTGTAGACAATCCTGCTTTCACTAAGGTCTAATTTTAAAATTGATGATTCATTTCAGTTACAGCTGCTTACTTACTAAGGCAAAATATTTGTCCTGGGAATTTTTATTCCAAAGAAAATGGTAAATTTAGTAATTAACTCACAAATAAGGTCACTTAGGAATAGGCATATTTTTAGAACAAGAATTTCATAGCCTTCTGATTCCAAATAACCTATAACATTCCTTTGTGTCAGAAAAGAACTTTGAACCGCCCCCCCACCCTATAGTGCAAATATATGTAGCCTACTTTGAATTCAGAGCCATTCAAGGGCAGGGAGGGCAACCAGGGCAAGCTACCCCAAGCATCTTGGGTAGGGGTTTACCTTATAGTACAATAAATCACACTTAATTGCAATACGGCAAATCCTGTGTCTGCTTTTATCAAAGCATTTTCATTGAGATTAAAACATTTTTATGAATATATGGGAAAAAATATTAAACTTATTAAAGTAATTCTATTTTTTTTAATATAAAAATGTTTTAATCTTTTTAAATCTTTTTAATTAAGCAGGACATTTTGCGGGACGTTTTCGAATGCAGGGCGAGGTTTCGGAATCCGGGACTGTCCCGCACAATGCGGGACGTCTGGTCACCCTGGCTATAGTGGTCGCCGGAGTAACAATGGTAGCACGTTGATTCTGTTTGTCTTTGCCATATCTGGCTAGCATTATTTTTATTTTCTGAGTAAAGGTATTCTTTCCTATCCCTACCTCCTAGCCTTGCTCTTTGTTGGATTGTCTCCCTTCTAATTTTGGTGTGCCTTTCTGTTAACTTGAACATTGTTTCAACTGTTTGAGGATTTTCCTCTTTTAAGAGCATTCTCATACTTGGTTAGGTATTTTCTAATAACTCTTTTATAGATGTTTTATCCACTATTTCCGTCATTTTATCTTTTATTTCCTCTGGGCTCTCTATCATTCCTCAGTTTTCTACTTCTAGACATTTTAATCACATGTCCTTTGATTTACGCCCATTATCTTTGTAAATTTTACTGTCTCGTTTTGTTTCACTTCTGCCCCTTCTTCGAATAAGCTTAGGGGTGAGTTGAAACTTTTCAAAAAAGGCTTGTTTTAGTCTTTCAAAATCTTTTGAGTAGTGCATTGGTAATGCTTTATATGCAATTTGTTCTTTGTAGTTAAGAAGGGGCTGTATTCTTTTCACCCAATTTTCTCGCGGCAATCCGCTTAAATCCGCCGTTTTTTTCAAAAGTGTATATGTATAAATGTGCATCTTCATTTTCTTTCATTGATTGAAAGTTTACTGCCTGCATTACCTCTATTGTAGACGATTTCTGAGGCTCTTGGGAATTTCTCCCTGCAATCATCTCCATTATGTGTTTGCTTTCCTCTCTGTCTGCCTCCTTCTATTTTTCTTTGGCTACTCTATCTCTTTCTCTTTCTTCTCTATATTCCTCCTCCTTTTGCTCTCTAGCTATTCTAATATTCTCTTTTCTCTGCTCTCTAACTATCCTCTCTTACTCTCATTTTTTTTTATCTTCCTCCTCTTTTCGTTCTCTGGCTATTCTATCTCTCTCTCTTTCTTTTCTATCTTCCTCCTCTTTTCGCTCTCTGGCTATCTTCTCTGTCTCCGTTTAATTTAATATATGTTGTGTCATATCTATTTGAGTACTTTTTCGCGAGCCCCTGCTGGAAATTGAGCTTCTACTACTCCTGCTACTTGGTCTACTATGATTCTCTCTGTCTTTATATTCTCCTAATTCATTTTCTGATTCTTTTCGTTCTATAATTACAGTTTCTCATACCTGGAACTCCCCTAGATTGTGTACCTCCCTCGAAGGATGAGTTGGTTTTGCTCTGCATGTATTTTTATATAATGATTTTTCTTCGTGTATCGTCACTACTTTTCGTTTTACCTTGGTTTCTCTATCTGGGAATAATTCTTTCTGAATATGCCTTAAACTCTTTTCTTCTTCCATGGTTTGTACCTGAGATTGCTCTATTACTGAATTTGTTTTGAAGATTTCCCCGTCACACGTGTCAGAAATGTCTCTTTCACCCCCTGAGTGATATATGGTTCTATCTGATGAGGTTTTTCTTAGGGTATTTCCAGCGGGAGTCGCATACAATTGTGTGTCTGAATTCAATTTTTGTTTTACCGCGGTAGATCTTGTCTGAATTTTCCGTTTGTCCGCCATTACTTCAAGGTTTACTTAACGTCTTTCGTCTAAATGAAAATTCTTTTTCCAATGTCTCTTCATATCTTTTCGTGAAAAATTGTTGCGTTTTAATTTGCCGAATGTACGTGGGGGGCGCAGCCTCCCTTGTTTCACAAATTAATTATTCGCGTGGTATATTGATTCTTATCCCAGATAAAAAAAATTTCTTTCTTAGCGAATTTTTATATATGTAACCACAATAGGCTACTATGTAGGCTAACTCAACTTGTCTCTTCGAAAACACGGAATTCTTTTACTAGGTTTACTGATAAGACCTTTCTTGCTGCCACCAATATTATACTGGTAGGGTACAATGCCACCAGTATTGGAGTGGCAAAGTACAGGTGTCACCACTTTTCGATGCAAAAATGGTGCTAAACCACATACTAGAGGGGGAAGCCCCTGGTAGCACCAAATATTAGTGTGATGCCCATGTCTACCACAACAGTTCTGTAAATATAGGGTTTGTTAGCACCCAATTTACAGTATACCCTGCCCAGGGTGTGATTACGTGATCGACCGGTCTAATGGCCAAATTCTAAAGCCCAAGGGTGTACCCAAACCCGAGTCACCACTAAAAATCTCAAACCATCTCCTTGGAGTTAACAAACCCCCCTGTCAATATAATAATGACGGTATCTAGTAACTCTGTTCCTACCCTGTCTGGGTTCCTGGAAAATTAATCTCAAACGGTTGTAGAAAATTGTGTACTTGTATTCTTCCAAAAGGTCACAACAAACACATCTATTAACTCCCATTACAGACTCCCTATACGGAGTCTCAAAGTAGACTAACTCCAAAATAATATTCATTCTGTACACAAACTTTGCATAGGGGTGGACCTTCGCTTGGCCCTGGCCAATCTTCTGAATCCCCATTCAAAATCCATTCTACTTTTTCTTAACTTTACCTTTCAATGACTCAAACCAGAAAGTCCAAAATTGAATTTAGTTCAAAGCTTACTTATTGCGAAAGAATCTAACTTAGCAACCAGAATTCAACTTAGGAATAAAAATTATCTTATAGGCAAATATAATTACAGAAAGGAAAATGGGTCATTTATCTGAAAAGAAAAGAAACAGGGGTGGAACTCCAACATCACCTTTTCAAAGTTGGCTTGGGTCTATGATTAAAATTTAATATTTTCATTGCAAAACTATGGCTCGGTTAGAAAGTTAAGATTCAACTTGAAGTGCTTTTTAGGCTCATTTATTTTTTCACTCCAGTTATTACTTAGCTACAATTGGTTAGAAATGGTTCTTTTTTGTATTTACTGAGAATTTTTACCCTATTTTCTGGCCAGGGTGGTAAACACTATAAGGTATGGAATAACTAGTTGAACTGCTAGTTTTGATTTTTGTTTTTTACTTTTAGGCAGGGAGAATACCAAGAGGAGGTAACATTTTGGAGCAAAAGGGGACACCACCTTTAGCTATGAATTAAAAAGGTTATACAGACGTTACGTACACCCCTACTCCGACCTGTCTGCCTGCGTGCTGGTCAGAGGGAGCAAGGCGTGGTATCAACAATTGAGTAATCCTAACTCTGACATTGTATTGAAGACTTTAGGCTATAGGTGCTAGCCTGTAATCGTACCCTGTATTCATTCTCATTTTGATGGTAGTCAGGCCTACGACAGGCCTTCCATATGACTCCAACGCTGGTAGTGGTGCATTTTCATTCTTACTTATGTCAGTGGTGGGTTTTAGGTGCCAGAGGTTGGAACTAAGAAGCCTTGAGTAACTTCTTTACATTTATAGCTTACCCTTCTATCGGTAGCTTGCCCAAACTTTTCCAAAAACAGAGTCTGCAAGAAGGTTCATGGTAAGTTCTCCATTTGGCTGCTGGATAGGGGTGATGATTGGTAAGTCATACATTTTTTTTATTTGCAAAAGCAAGCCGACTGTGTGCAAATACAGTTATATATTATTTTTTTTGCTATTGGTTGCCCGTTAATACCATTAAGACTCTCAGCCGGGTGTACCCATATTGCAGTCGTATTTAGGTTGTAAATAAGAAGAACCTGAACCTGAAAGTCAAAAATGTAAGCAGTGGGCCATTGTTTCCGTTTCCTACTAATCCATGCTGACTATTTGTAGTTTTCCTCATGCTTAATTAGGATCAAAAGGCCATTTCAATAGTCTAAACATGATAAAACTCGTTGAAGAAACCAACGGAATAATGAAATATGTTTGCGGCCCAAATATACTGAAAATAGCTGTTTCCAAAACTCTTACTTTGGTCCAGAACGGATAACCCCACTAACTCTTATTGATAAGTGTAGAAAATAGAAGGGATTGAATCCGTATGAGTCTCAATAAGAGGAAAAAGACATTTACATAATTTATAACGAGTTATGAAAAGAGCGCAGACTTTCAGCTTTAGCGATGTTCTTGTCAATTTCTAACGTGGAGTTTCAATTTGCCGACTATCCACAGGTATTATTTTATGATTTCTGAAGTTTCAAATTTGTAGTATTACCCAGTTGGGAACAATGCAACGTATAAAAGAAAAAAAAAATCAAGAATACAAAGAAGAACATTTGCACTTTTTATTTCTTTTTCCAAAGCTTCAGCCACTTTGAGAGGAAAGACAAAGGGCACTGAAAAACTGATTTTAAAAGAAAAACTGGATCAATAAACCTGAATCTTGAGTTGATATAAAACAATGCCTTGTTCGCCTATTGGATCTGTCATGTTATTTCACTCTTTCTTTTGTCTAGTCCTTGATTTAACTTTTTTCCTGTTTTGTTTAGGACGGATGAACACTTGTCCTTTTCGTATCTGATGCGGTTTTCACATCCGTGTCTAGCTAGAATCCTGTTTCTAGACATGTGTCCGGCAAGAAATCAAGATCTAGACAACTACCGTTTAGAAGTAAGATTTGGTGCTTGGCTGGATAAGTTACAGGTAAGTATCCAGTTATAGACTCAAGAACTCGAACTCTAGGTTTTTTTATTACAACCAATCAGAATTTGTCAAGTTCCACTATTTTCATCATCTATGTTTGCCTTTTTAAACTGAGATTTAATTTTTGTTTTTTCGTCAACTGTTTTTTTATTTTAGGCAAATGTGCAATACCAAACATAAAAATAATGCATACTCAGTCGATTTTCTGGCTTGTCTCATCCATTATCCTATGACAGTAAAAAAGGAATTACAATTTTGAAGTTTTTGCCCCCACAAGCTCTCTTGATTGGCTAGAAATGACAACTGTAATCGATTTGAAACTATATTTTTAGTTTTAGCTAGGTACTGAATTCTTCTTGGGAACGGTAGTTCTCTGGAAATTGATTTCTGGCCAGACACGTCTATAGACATGAGTTTTGTACGGGTTTTGCACAATTAAAGCAATTTACACAGTTAAATATAACTTTTTTTTTCAGAGGTTCAAAATTACCAAATTTGGCTAAACTAAATGAAATTCATGGCACAAGACCGTGCTAAAACAAAAACATACCATGCCTAAAAATTGAGAATAAAAAATTAAACAAGATTTCCTTCAGCGTTAAACCATGCTAATCAGTTTTGTTTACCAATGTATATTTAAAAAAAGGAAAAAAGAAAAAATTATGTTTTATATAAGCCATTTTCACTTTCAAATCATACACTCTTTGAGCTTGATAGACATTAGGCCGTGTGAAGACTACATGGTATGCTACCATTTGAGTTCACCTATCATATCATTTACCCTTTTCTTATTTGAATGCCATAAAAGTCATTTTACGATGGCAAAAGAACGGAAGTCAAGTGTTAAGGCAAATCTCTGATTCATTTTATTGCTTTCTAGACACATAAGTTCCATTTCAGAGTAACTGAACTCAAATAAAAGAAAGTGATAAATTATCTTTTCCCCTTAGAATGCATCCATTAAGACGATTGGAAAATGATGATATATACTTTCTCCTAAATAGAAATAGTGATTATTGAGTGGGTCATACAAGTGTGGGTGAAAATAATGTTTTCTTGTTGTTGTTAAAAAATATGGTCTATGTCCTTTTATTAATTTAAATTACACGCATTGGTCGTCCAAAACCAGACACGATTCTCTGGAAGAAAGAAAAAAAGCTTTGCTAATCAAAGACTGAATCTACCGGATTGTATCGATATTAAATATTTTATTTTTCAAAAGAAGTCAAAGACTTAAAACTTAAAACTGTCAGATATTTTACTTATAAAACACAAGCTCAAAATAAGCTCAAATATAATTTGAAAAAGTCATCACCGTTAATATCAAGATTCGCATACGGACTTACAGCAAACCCAAAACTGCACAGCCTACATAAGCATTTACCTCACCCAAAGAAAGCCTAACCTCTGGTCGGGAATTCTAGATTCTTCAGGTAGACCTTCAGGAGAGTTTCTCTTGCAGATTAAAAAAAACTAATTTTTTTTTAACTGAAAGTAAAGAGCGACATTAAAACTTAAAACGAACAGAAATTATTCTGTAAATGAAAGGGGCTGTTCCCTCCTCAACGCCTCGCTCTTTACGCTAAAGTTTTTGTGAGAAAGTTGTGAGAAAGTATTGTTTTAAAAAATAGAGTTGTGAGAAAGAGTCAAACTTTAGCGAAAAGAGCGAGGCGTTGAGTAGGGGACAGACCCTTTCATATACGGAATAATTTCTGTTCGTTTTAAGTTTTAATGTCGCTCCTTACTTTCAGTTACAAAATCTTGTTTTTTATTAAATTTCAGAACATTTTTGGATTAATGCAAGTTTTGATTTTGGCTCACCGTTACATGAATAATTAAAACAAATTTTGCATATTAATTTTACTATTTTTTGGTTAAATGGCTTTTCCGAAAGAAGTTTAATTTATTGACGAACGTTTTTATTAGTAATAAATATACGTAACTTATGAATTAACTTGCGTAATGAACTTCTATATTCATATATTTTTAATACGTATATTAAGGGGTTTTCCCCTAGTCAATACCTTGCTCTTTGCGCTAAAGTTCGAATTTTGTTCCAGTTCTTTAAAAATGACCACTTAATCACAAAGGCCGTTAATTAGAATAAATAGAACTTATTTTTTTATTCAATTTCTGATCGATTTTTTTAAATAATGCTGGAAAATCCGGCGCCCCTTGATAGAAATGTCCCTCCCCCATGAGAACTTCCTCCATGGAAAGATCCTCCCACGTAACCCCCGAAACAGCCCCTCCCCCTACTACCAAAAAAAACACACATGAAAACGTCTGTATACTTCCAAATAACCATTAGTATATGTAAACATTGGGCAAAATTCATAGCTTGCAGCCCTTTCCCCGGGGATTGTATGGGATTAAGTCATCCTCAAAGACATAGTTATTATTTTTCAACCATGCTGATCAAAATAGCTATCTCAAAATTTTGATCGGTTGACTTTGGGAAAAAAATGAGCGTGGGAGGGGGCCTAGTTGCACTTCATTGTTTTGGTCACTTAAAAAGGGCACAAGAAATTTTTATTTCCATTTGAATTAGCTCTCTCGCGATATTCTAGGACCAGTGGGTCGATACGATCATCCCTGGAAAAAAAACAACAAAACAACAAATAAACACGCATCCGTGATCTATCTTCTGGCAAAAAATACAAAATTCCACATTTTTGCAGATAGGAGCTTGAAACCTCTACAGTAGGGTTTTCGGATATGCTGAATGTGATGGTGTGATTTTCATTAAGGTTCTATGACTTTTAGGGGGTGTTTCCCTGTTTTTTTCGGAAATCAGGCAAATTTTCTCAGGCTTTTAACTTTTGATGGGTACGACTAAACTTGATGAAACTTATATATTTGAAATCAACATAAAAATATAATTCTAAGTGTGTGTGTGTGTGTGTGTGTGTGTGTGTGTGTGTGTGTGTGTGTGTGTGTGTGTGTGTGTGTGTGTGTGTGTGTGTGTGTGTGTGTGTGTGTGTGTGTGTGTGTGTGTGTGTGTGTGTGTGTGTGTGTGTGTGTGTGTGTGTGTGTGTGTGTGTGTGTGTGTGTGTGTGTGTGTGTGTGTGTGTGTGTGTGTGTGTGTGTGTGTGTGTGTGTGTGTGTGTGTGTGTGTGTGTGTGTGTGTGTGTGTGTGTGTGTGTGTGTGTGTGTGTGTGTGTGTGTGTGTGTGTGTGTGTGTGTGTGTGTGTGTGTGTGTGTGTGTGTGTGTGTGTGTGTGTGTGTGTGTGTGTGTGTGTGTGTGTGTGTGTGTGTGTGTGTGTGTGTGTGTGTGTGTGTGTGTGTGTGTGTGTGTGTGTGTGTGTGTGTGTGTGTGTGTGTGTGTGTGTGTGTGTGTGTGTGTGTGTGTGTGTGTGTGTGTGTGTGTGTGTGTGTGTGTGTGTGTGTGTGGTGTGTGTCTGTGCTGTGTGTGTGTGTGTGTGTGTGTGTGTGTGTGCGTGTGTGTTTGTGTGTGTGTGTGTGTGTGTGTGTCTGTGTGTGTGTTTGTGTGTTTCAAACGTTAGAAGACGCTTACACTGATGATGATTGGTGTCGTAGGGGTTACAAAACGTGATTATTGCTTATTGTCAAGAAACATTAAACCGAAGAATGCTTGGTGTTTCAAGGGAAAAAATCATAATCCCTTACCTTCTTACAAAGTTTCAAGCGAGAAAGGTGAGTAATGTATAGAATATAAGTTTAGTCTTCTTTTTACCTCTGATTATGCTTTATTCTTATGAAATATTAGAGCCGAGAATGGCAGTGTATTCCAAGAAAAATCATAAGGTGAAAATAGTGTCGCAGTGTCATTCCACTCTGGCTCATAAGTATACTTTTCAACGGTTTAGGTATCTACTCTTCTCGCGAGATGTGCCACTTATCCTCCAACCTCTCCCATTAGTTTTCATTGCTTAAGATGTACACTGCCGTTATTACGCAGCACCCATGTGTGTGCCGTACTCGGGGATCCTCCCCCCATGGGTCCTGGAGTTTAGCTTGTGAGATACGATGGCGTCATCCATATTAGCCTGATCACGGAAATCCTGGGGATCTTCCAGAAAAACAATGTGCCAAAAATGGGCAGGAATAATGCCAATACTGAAGAAATACTAGAACACCTGGAATCCCGGGTGGCCTGCCAAGGGATGGGAATCTTGCCAGCTGAGCGCTAGAACAGGGTTGCTGTGACGCTAGAGGCTATGTCTTTAAAGTCCTAAGGGAAAGGGGGGTGGGCATGCGTTTGAAATCCTATGTTAATTTCCTAGGGATGCGTTTGAAATCCCATGTTAATTCCCTATTATTGTAACTTTTTAAATTATCTCGAGCAAGACCATTTTTTAACCTCCTTTACCGCCTAGCAGAAGTCTGGATTTTGTCCCCGGAACGAGTAGACACTGATAAAACTCCCCCGCAGCGTGCGGGATGGGTGGGAACATGAATTTCTCGAAATAGAATTTCCCCCTTTCACGTTTTGATATTTTTGCTGAAAAATTTCCCCTGGGTCGCGTGAGGACTGAGACAAACTGCTTGGAGGACTGAAAACTCCCTCGTAGGCGGCTAGCGAACGTAACAGCCGGGTCGGCACCCGTAGCGGATGGAGGCCCGTGGTGGGCTAACAATAAATAAGAAAACGCTTAAAAATTAAACACTTGATAATTACCACTTTGCGCAACGAAAAAAAAATTATAAAATAAATATAAATATAAATGAGTAGATATAACAAAAGCGGTGCTGAGCTGGCAATGAAAAAATGGTCCTCCTCCCCCCTCCCCCCACAGATGCCTCCCCTCCCCACTCCCAACTATAGAGCTTTCTCCAGACCAAGCTGTTTCAGAGGTGACAATGCCGTATAAGGCGCGTTCGTTTCTAAAATGTGTCATTGACTTGAAGCTGGGTGAATATAATATCAAGAAAAATCGATAAAAATATGGAATTAATTTATATGTATTGTAGTCTCACTATGTATTTTTTTGCGTAAAAATTTAGCTCTAATATCAGGCTCACTCTCTAGAAATACTTGCTTCGAGTCGTCTCCCTCCATCTTTCCTTAAATTACGCATGTTATTATTTACACTTTATCCTTTTATAAGCCGCAATAATGCCTGAAAATTGCATCTATTATCAATGCGCCCTCTGGAAATGATTTCTAGGTGGAGGGTGGTGCATATTGTTAGGGTATTGTGAAATATTTGTAAATTTAGCTCAATGAAAACGGTGTATTTTTCTTAAAAGCTCTTAATATGTCCTAAATTTGCATCTAATACCAACCTTATCCTCACCGCTATTGCATGCTAGGATGTCTTTTTCTATAATAGATGAATCTTTTGCATAAGCCTCTTTTCACGTTTAATTTTTTGTCTGTTATGTTTTTTTAACTGCTTTTTTCTATGTTTTTGATTTTACGTTTGCATAGTCCTGTCTCAAAACGCTTTATTTTCGTTAAGGGCTCTCAGAAATACTTCTTTAAACCCTTTAAATCTATCTCTAATATCACTTCCCCCCCCCCCCCTGCCCCTTGGGTTGCACGCTAGGAAGTGTTTTTTCTATAATAGATTAATCTTTTGTACATATTACGATAAGCCTTTTTCACCCTTTATTTTGTGTTTGTCGTGTCTTTAATTGCCTTTTTCGGTGTTTTTAATATTGCTTGTAAATTTATTTGAAAAGATAAAACCTTTTATTTACAAAGTCTGTCTTTTTAAGATTTATTGTTTTGGGCTATCAATGTGATTATACAATTAAGGCACTCCTTAGTCTGTATCACTATTAATATCTTGAGAGCAATTGTCTCCAGGAGCGTGTCAGATTTGGGCCAGTAACACACCGTTCTGGCGCTTGCCAAAAATGGGGAATCTCATATGTCATACATTATCTTAATTTTAGATTATTTTGACTAGGACAGAATACTGGGAATGACTTGTCAGTCCTCTCGGTTAGAGCATTAATCCGTTGGAAGAATATTGACCTATCGACTCCTGGCAGGGTCAAGAACTAAAGATAAAAAAAAGAAACAACTAAAGAAAGCAAAATGTACTGAGCGTTTCGGGCGAAAAATTAAATGTCATTAGGTTAAAAGGAGGAAAAATGTGTTGAGGGTTTCGGGAAAAAAATGTCAAAAAGGTATTATATGGCGTTGACGGTTGAGTAATTATTATGTGATCTTACATAAAGTATGTGCCGCCATTAAGTTAAATAAAGAAAAAAACATTGTACGTTTCGGGCAAAAACTAAAAATTCAAAAAAAAGTCTTACGCTACAGTGATGCGCAATCATTACGTAAGGTGTGTGCTGTCGTTACGTTATAAGCAGGGATTCCCCAATGGGTAGATGAGATAGGGTTACACAAAATTGCGTCAAGCATATTAGACCTGAGCGTTTGAAACCGAGCGAGTCGTGTGACATCATTGGAGTCCAGAGGGGTGTGTCATGGGAATCTTGCTAACTGTATTCCCTTTAATAGAATCGATAACCAAATTGCATAGGTGTGACGGCTTGAGAGGTTGGTAGCTCCACTTATCTGACCCTTTAAAGCACAGGGACGTGTCGCGTGGCGTCAGAGGGCTTGTCACAGGAATTTTACGGGAAAAGTGTGGGCATGTGCTTGAAATCCTGGGGAGGCATGTTTAAACACGATTCCTTATAAACGTCTAGACATGTTTAGGGGGAATAGAAACAAGGGTGGCATTGGCTAGTAACTACATTTTTTTTTAAATATATCCAAACCAACAATCACATCCATCAACCACCAAACATAACCAACAAACATAACTAACAAACATGACCAACAAACATAACCAACAACCAGCAAACAACAAACATTTCCGGAACCATATCCAAAACCAGCAAACATAACCAGCAATCATAACCAACATAACCTACAAACATAACCAACAAACATAACCATCAACCAACAACCATCTGATATAACCAACAAACATGACCAACAATCATAACAAACAACCAACAAAAAATAACCAACAAACATAATCAACAAGCAACAATCACATCCAACAATCAGAGACAACGCTGTAGCGTTACCTATAGTAAAGGTCATACGGCTCCGATGTTTTATTATTATTTTTTTTTTTTCCAGAGCACTTCATATGGAAGGAGTCTTCGTAGAAGCTTCAAAGGGGGCTCATTCGATTGGAAATCGAGAGTCCTAGGCCCTTTTTAATAGTCGAGAATGATTGGAGGGCAACTAGCCTCCCCCCCCCCCGCCCATCATTCCCCCACACACCTCCAATCAAAATTTTTGAGATAACCATTTTGTTCAGCGTAATTGATTTCCAGATAATAAATATATTTTTGAGGAGGATACTCCCCCACAACCCTCAGGGCAAGGGTTTTAAGTTATGCCCTGGGGGCATATAAGATTTTATTGATAGCGTTGTTGTAGAAACCTCAAAACAGCCTCATTCGATTGGAAATTAAAGAGCTAGTGCCTTTTTCACTAGTCGAAAGTGTTTGGAGTGTAACTAGCCCCCTCCCCCCCCCCCACGCCAATCATTTCCCCAAACATATCCAATCAAAATTTTCAGATAGCCATTTTGTTCAGCGTAGTTGATTTCCCGATAGAAAATATATTTTTGAGGAGGACACTCCCCCACAACCCTTAGGGCAAGGGTTTTAAGTTATGCCCTGGGGGCATATAAGGTTTTTATAGAAGGCGTTGTCGTAGAAACTTCAAAACAGGGTCATTTGATTGGAAATTAAAGATCTAGCGCCTTTTTTACTAGTTGAAAGAGACTGGAGTGTAACTAGCTGCCCCCCCCCCCCCACGCCCATCATTTCCCCAAACACATCCAATCAAAATTTTCAGATAGCCATTTTGTTCAGCGTAGTTGTTTTCCCTATAGAAAATATATTTTGAGGAGGACACTCCCCCAAAACCCTCAAGGCAAGGGTTTTAAGTTATGCCCTGGGGGCTTATCAGGTTTTTATAGAAAGTGTTGTCGTAGAAACTTCAAAACAGGCTCGTTCGATTGTAAATTAAAGGGCTAGTGCCCTTTTTAATTGTCGAAAATGATTGGAGGGCAGCTAGCCCCTCCCCCCCCCCCCGCCCAGCATTCCCCCAAACACATCCAATCAAAACTTTGAGATAGCCATTTTGTTGAGCGTAGTTGATTTCCTGGTATAAAATAAATTTTTTAGGAGGATACTCCCCCACAACCCTCAGGGCAAGGGTTTTAAGTTATGCACTGGGGGCATATAAGGTTTTTATAGAAGGCGTTGTCGTAGAAACTTCAAACATGCTCATTCGATTGAAAATTCAAGGGTTAGTGCCCTTTTGAATAGTCAAAAGTGATTGGAGTGTAACTAGCCCCCTTGCCCCCTCCCCCCACGCCCAATAATTTCCCAAACACATCCAATCAAAGTTTTCAGATAACCATTTTGTTCAGCGTAGTTGATTTCCAGATAGAAAATATATTTTTGAGGAGGACACTCCCCCACAACCCTCAGGGCAAGGGTTTTTAGTTATGCCCTGGGGGTATAAAAGGCTTATATAGAAGGCGTTGTCATAGAAACTTCAAAACAGGCTCATTCGATTGGAAATTAAAGGGCTAGTGCCCTTTTTAATAGTCGAAAGTGATTGGAGTGCAACTAGCCCCCCCCCACGCCCCGCATTTCCCCGACCACATCCCCTCAAAATTTTGAGATAGCCATTTTGTTCAGCGTAGTTGATTTCCAGATAGAAAATTTGTTTTTGAGGAGGACACTCCCCCACAACCCTCAGGGCAAGGGTTTTAAGATATGCTCTGGGGGCATATAAGGTTTTTATAGAAGGCGTTGTCGTAGAAACTTCAAAAAAGGCTCATTTGATTGGAAACTGAAAGGGATAGGGCCGTTTTTAATAGTCAGAAGTGATCGGAGGGCAGCTACCCCCCCTCCCCCCTACACCCACCATTTCCCCAAATACATCCAATCAAAATTTTGAGATAGCCATTTTTGTTCAGCGTAGGTGATTTCCAGATAGAAAATATATTTTTGAGGAGGACAATCCCCTGCAACCATCAGGGCAAGTGTTTTAAGTTCTGCCCTCGAGGTATCCCAGGTTTTTATAGAAGGCGGTGACGTAGAAACTTAGAAACAGGCACATTCAATTGGAAATTCAAAGGGCTAGTGCCCTTTTTAATAGTCGAAAGTGATTGAAGGGCAACTAGCCCCCGCACACCCATCATTCCCCCAAATACATCCAATCAAAATTTTGAGATAGCCATTTTGTTCATCGTAGTTGATTTCCAGATAGAAAATATGTTTTTGAGGAGGACAATCCCCCACAACCCTCAGGGCAAGGGTTTTAAGTTATGCCCTAGGGGCATACAAGGTTTTTATAGAAGGCGGTGTCGTAGAAACTTCAAAAAGGCTATTTCGATTGGAAATTCCGAGGGCTAGTGCCCTTTGCAATAGTCGAAAGTGATTTGAGGGCAACTAACCCCCCTCTCACGCCCAACTTTTCCCAAAACACATCCAATCAAAATTTTAAGACACCCATTTTATTAAACGTAGTTTTAAGTTCTGGAAATTAGATCTTTGAGGATTACAACCCCAAAGCCCTCAGGGCAAGGGTTGTAATTTAAGGATTCTCCGAATCCTTCATATTATTTCTTATGGAAGTAATGCTCGTATAAACTTTAGAGAGGGCTCATTTGATTGAAAATTGAAAGTTCTTGTTCACTTTTTAAGAGTCAAAAGAGATTGAAGGGCAACTAACCCCTCTCCCTCCTCCACGCCCTAAATGCATCAGATAAAAATTTTGAAATAGACATTTTGTTAAAATAGTTCAAAGATCTGATAACAAAAACTCCGGTGTCGACACAGCGCACCAGGGCCCAAGGGTAGGCGTTGTAAGTTATGCCCTGGTGCATAACTCATTAAGGGGGGTTTATAACTTATGGTAAGGGGTGTTGTATGGGAAGAACACATAGGAAATCTATTATAATTATTCAATTATAAGGTTAAAATACATACTCTGTGATAGATGCAAAATTGCTTTGGCACACAAAATCCTATTAAGGTCAATTCCAAACAGTCGTGATCCCTTTGTGTCAGCAAGTGAAATGGTCTAAACCTCCTTATTGGAGCTATTTTTTCAATCCATTCATTGTTGTCAATCGCTGTCCACAAGTTATGCAAGCTGTCTATTGTTCATATATAAGGTTTTTATCAAAGAGGTAATCGTATAGACTTTGAAAAAAGCCTCATTCGATTTAAATTGAAAGTTCTAGATCCGTTTTTTAAAGTCAAGAATCATCGGACAGTAAACACTCCCCCCCCCCATGCCATAAAAGTAGGGTTTAGGCTTCTGCAGTGAGACGATACCCAGGCTCTTGTTTGTAGTTATTTTTATTCGATTCAAACTTGATTTGCATATTCAATTTAAGTTTCACTCGTTTTAAGATTTATTCATTCATTTATATTAATATCTATTGTATGTTTGTTCGCATTGATTGTGTATTTAATTTCTGTTCGTTTTAAGTTTCATTTATACTTTAATAACAAAATATTTGTTTTCGTTTTAAGCTCGATTTTCATATTCAATATAAGCATTACTCGCTTTAAGATCTATTTATTCATTTATATTATTACTTGTTGTATGTTTTTTGCTATGATTGTTTATTTAATTTCTGTTCGTTTTGGGTTTCATTTATTCTTTAATAGTAATTTCTGGTCGTTCTGAGTTTGAATTTTAACAGGTATTTGTATCTTCTGAGCTTAAGTTGAAAATGGCCTTTACTTTTCTTTGAAAAACTTATTTTTCGGAAAGTTTTTTTTTAATCAATCATATATAAAAACAACGTCCAACAAACATAGCCAACAACCAGAAAACAACAAACATGTCCAGAACCATATCCAAAACCAAAAAACATAACCAACAAACATAACCAACGATCATAATCAACATAGCCAACAAACATAACCATCAGCAAAAAACCATCAGACATAACCAACTAACGTGACCAACAATCATAACCAACAACCAACAAAACATAACCAACAAACATAACCAACAAGCAACAATCACATCCAACTATCATATCCAAAACCAACAAAAGCCCCTTAGCAAAACCAGATGGGAAAGTCGAATAAATGCTACTGTACCTCTTCGATATCAACTGGTTGATGTTTATAACGCTTTAATGGACGTTTGTGAAGATCGCTCCTTATGGGTTAACAGATAACGACTCGTGAGTGCAAGCTTTAGGTCTGGCAAAAAAAAAATTGAAAAAAAATTTGCTGTAAGCGTACTTTCATAGCACAGTATTTTTTTTAAATCAACATAACAAGTAAGCAGATGCAATCCGAACAATTTGATTTGGCTGCTGCCAAAGATCAACTAAGCAAAACAAAATTGTACCAACAGACGTTACGTTGCAACGATGGCTTCTGAAGTATTCTACTTGACGCCAGAGGAATGGCAGATGAGATAAATATTCAACCAGCATTTGAAACAGAAACCCTATCCAACCATATTCAGCCAGCATTTGAAACATTTTACTTCTATATTCGGATTTCTCTACAACGTATCCAAGGTAAACACCGCAACAACAAATTCCCTGATGGATATGGATTTATAGCATTTCCGTTCAAACCATGAGGCTAAAGATATTGAAGGCCAGGAACTTTGCAATGAAAGTCAAACCATTACTAGGAGAGTATCCCAGAACGAAAATCCAGAAAATGTCCTTAACTTCAACATAAGTAATGACCTTAAAGATTGTGCCAAAAATTTTTCCGTGGCTTTACAGATTTTGGTGACTCTGCCTATGTCTGTTGCTAGTGTTGAGCTTATTTTTTTTTAATTAAAATTAATCAAAAATTATATACGATCCACTATGACGCAAAAAAGGCTTCAAAAACTCGCCACTCTATCAGTCGAAAAAGACTTGGCAAAAAATCGACTTGAACGAACTGGTGACTTCTTTCACAAAGATTAAATTAAGAAAAATTTAGTTTTAAATGTAGATCTTCTCTCTGTTAACTTTTCACTTTTAACTTTTCCCTATAATCTACGAAAACTTTTAGAAATAAATTTATTTCTTCTCCAAAATTATCAGTTTTTTTTTGACAAATCCCTATTATGTTCCTAATGAAATAAATACTCTGACACTAAGAGTTTCGCGTATAATTTTCTATCATAATGATGGTTGTGTTATTAGCCACAGAGGTTAGATTTTCCTCGGTAAGTACTCTTTATATTGTTTGTGTTTGTATATATAATTTGTGAATTTGTCTGTAAATTAGTGGAATAGTTTTAATGAAGTACAAAAACAAAACAAAAGTGCATAAAAGGTGGTGATTTTGGGCAAGGGGTTCAATTGAGGAGGAAAACGGATACAAATATTTAGGGGAGAAGGGCGCAAAAAAATATCTTGCCTATGCCAGCAGAATAGGTTACGCCGGCCCTGTAACTAGGGCTGGTCTTCCTCTGTATCCCAATTTTTTTTTTCATAACTACCACCCCAAACACTTTGAAATGGAGATGATCAGGTTTGCTGAAGGGAAGATCTTTCTGGAGAGTCTTACAAAGTCAAGTAACTGGTGAAACAGATACAAATACTAACGCTTTCTTCAAAGAAATGTTTACAGAGTGAAGCCATCAAACCTATCAAATCTGTGCCTCTCATACAATTTTTAGATTTTTTCACTGCATCTGGTTTTCCAAGAGCCACGTTAAAAGCTTACGTAGTGCGTCATCTCTAGACAATATCAGTTCAGGCGTAGACCTACCCACCAAATGGCGATTAAACGTTGGAGAGGTTCTTATATTTACACTGCAAAAGTGGCAATTCCTTTAGAAGAAATAGCAAACGATAAGATTCGCCAATCTTTATTTTTCTTTTCCACTTTTGTCACAAGCTTAGGCACAGGCATCTCCATTTCAGTTTGTAAAAAAGGCTGCTGTACTATAAATATTTTCTCTTAATAGGAACTCAACTATAAACAGATAAACATAAAATGTGTCCAAGTGCACTTTGACTACGCTTTGGAGTTTTTCTTTTTGAGGCGAAAAGTGAATTTTATCACCACGCGTTTTCTTGATTGACGTGTATATGGGTTAGAGTGGCCACTACCTTTACATGGCTAAAATGCATAAAAAAAATCCAGATTCACCAATGAGAGTCTAAATTTAGAAATCCCGTTTAGTAGGCTAACATCTCATATACTGTTTGAGGCAGCTCTTTTGATTTCAGACCACTATCATTTCATTTATTGAGCTCTATTCTTCGTCGACTACAGTTCAATGTATCTAAAATTAGGTAGATTTTTAGCATTTTTTAGAATCAGGGCTTCCTTCTTGTGAATTGGAATTCAAATGTCCCATGATCTTTTGAACATTTTGACAGAGATATTGCTAGCAGTCTGAGGTAGTCTAAGGCCATTTTAATAGTAATTTCAATCTGAAGATATCAAACATGGCTCATGAATTGAGGTCTTTGGAAGTAGACATATAGTTCAACTGTTGTCAAATTGAGTTCCGATCTTGTTTTTACGATATACATTACACTGCGTAGACGTAAGACTCTTTGAAAATCAATGCTAAAATTTTGTGAAAAAGAATGTCCTTCAATGAAGTTAACAGACTCACTGCTGAGATTAAGAAAGAAAGCAACCGTTGCTGGTGAAAAAAAAAAATATCTCTGCTAAAGGATTAATTAAAAAACATTTTCCACAAAGTAAGTTTCAAAGAAAAGTAAAGAACTCCTTTAAACATAAAATGAGCAAAGATAAAATCAAATAATCTACGAAGCGTGAAACTATCAGCAAATCAGCAATGATAAAAAAATAAAACCCAAAACAAACCGAAATTACAATAAATAACCTAGTGAAACTCAAAACGAGCAGAAATGAACATCAGTTGGGCTCAAAACCCCTATGCCTTCCCAAGGCCAGAACATAAATTGCACTTTACTGAAAAAATATAAAGGTTCTTACTTTTATAACTTTAATAAATCAAATAATATTAACATTTTGATCACTAAATATCAGTATATGTATATTAAACTGACAATGCACATTCATTTGTATTTTTTCAGTAATATGTAAATTATGTTCTGGCCTAGGGAAGGCATAGGGGTTTTGAATTAAGAATTTAGAAATTATGGAAATCAACTTCGCTGATTCTAATTTCTAATTCTACGCTGATTCTAATTCTTCATAATTTCTAATTATGGAAATTAACTACGCTGAACAAAATGGCTGTCTAAAAATATTGATTGGATGTGTTTGGGGAAAAGGTGGGGGTGAGAGAGGGTTTAGTTGCCCTCAAATCCCTTTCGACTATTAAAAAGGGTACTAGACCTTTGAATTTCCAATCGAATGAGCCCTTTTTTAAATTTCTACGACATATATTTCAATAGAAACTCATATGCCCCAGGGCATAACTTATAACCCTTGCCCTGAAGACTTTGGGGGAATGGTCCTACTCAAATGCATAATTTGCTGAACTTTAAACTGCGTGGAACAAAATGGATATCCCAAAATTTTGATTGGATATGTTTGGGGAAGTGGTGGGCGTTGAAGGGGTGTTAGTTGCCTTCCAATAACTTTCGGCTATTAAAAAGGGCACTAGTCATTTCCATTACCAATCGATTGATCCCTTTTTGTAGTTTCTACGACAACGAGTTCTATAAAAACCTTATATGCCCCCAGAGCATAACTTACAACCCTTGCCCTGAGGGCTGTTGGGGGGTTGTCATACTCAAAGACCTAATTTCCAAAACTTAAAACTACGTTGAATAAATTGGTTATATCAAAATTTTGATTGCATGTGTTTGACGGAAAGGTGGGCCTGAGAGCGGGGTTAGCTGCCTTCCAATCACTTTCGACTATTAAAAAGGACACTAGCCCTTTGAAGTTCCAATCAAATGAGCGTTTTTTGAAGTTTCTACGACAACGCCTTCTATAAAAACATCATATGCCCCCAGGGCATAACTTACAACCCTTGCCCTGAAGGCTGTGGGGGAGTGTCCTCCTCAAAACTTAATTACTATCTGGAAATCAACTATGCTGAACAAAATTGCTATTTCAAAATTTTGATTGGATGCATTTCGGGAAATGGTGGGCGTGGAAGGAGTGTTAGTTGCCTTCCAAACATTTTCGACTGCTAAAAAGGGCACAAGCCACTACTATTTCCAAGTGAATGAGCTCTTTTCGAAGTTTCTACGACAACTTCTTCGATACGAAGTGCCCTGCTCTAAAGGAAAAGAATAATAAATAATACATTGTGCTCACCTTGTTCTTATATGCCCTCGCGGCATAGCTTAAAACCCTTGCCCTGAGGAATGTGGGGGAGTGTCCTCCTCAAAAAAATATTTTCTATCTGGAAATCAACTACACTGAACAAAATGGCTATCTCAAAATTTTGAGTGGATGTGTTTGGGACAATGATGGGCGTGGGGGGGGGCTAGTTGCCCTCCAATCACTTTTGACTATTAGAAAGGGCACTAACCACTCCAATTTTCAATCGAATGAGCCCCTTTCAAAATTTCTACGACAACTCCTTTGATACGAAGTGACCGGGTATGGAAATAAAATAATACATTGTGCCAACATCGTTCTTTAGGCTGTAGGGGAGTGTACTCCTCAAAAACATAATTTCTATCTGGAAATCAACTATGCTGAGCAAAATGGCTATCTCAAAATTTTGTTTGGATGTGTTTCGGGAAATGGTGGGAGTGAGAGGGATGTTAGTTGCCTTCCAATCACTTTCGACTATGAAAAAGAGCACAAGCCACTCAAATTTCCAATTGAATGAGCGCTTTTCGAAGTTTCTACAACAATTTCTTCGATACGAAGTGCCTTCTCTAAAGGAAAAAAAATAATAAATAACACATTTTGCCAACATCATTCTTATATGCCCTCAGGGCATAACTTAAATCCCTTGCCCCGAGGGTTTAGGGGGATTGTCCACCTCAAAAACATATCTTCTATATGGAAATCAACTACGCTGAACAAAATACCTATTTAAAAATTTTGATTGGATGTGGTTGGGGTAATGATGGGCGTGGGAAGGGGGGGCCTAGTTGCCCTCCGATCACTTTTGACTATTAAAAAGGGCACTAGCTTTTTGAATTTCCAATCGAATGAGCCTTTTTTGAAGTTTCTATGACAACGCCTTCTATAAAAACCTTATATGCCCCAAGGGCATAACTTAAAGCCCTTGCCTTGAAGGCTGTGGGAGAGTGTCCTCCTCAGAAACATAATTTCTATCTGGAAATCAACTACGCTGAACAAAATGGCTATCCCAAAATTTTGATTGGATGTGTCTCGGGGAATGGTGGGCGTGGAAGGGGTAGTAGTTGCCTTCGAATTACTTTCGACTATTAAAAAGGGCACTGGTCATTTCCATTTCCAATCGAATGATCCCTTTTTGTAGTTTCTACGACAACGCGTTCTATAAAAACCTTATATGCCCCCAGGGAATAACTTACAACTCTTGCCCTGAGGGCTGTTGGGGATTTGTCATACTCAAAGACGTAATTTCCAGAACTTAAAACTACGTTGAGTAAAATGGTTATCTCAAAATTTTGATTGGATGTGTTTGAGGAAAAGGTGGACGTGAGAGCGGGGTTAGTTGCCTTCCAATCACTTTCTACTATTAAAAAGGGCACTAGCCCTTTGAATTTTGAATCGAATGAGCCTTTTTTGAAGTTTCTACGACAACGTGTTCTATAAAAACCTTATATGCCCCCAGAGCATAACTTACAACCCTTTCCCTGAGGGCTGTTGGGGTGTTGTCAAACTCAAAGACCTAATTTCCAGAACTTAAAACTACGTTGAGTAGAATGGTTATCTCAAAATTTTGATTGGATGTGTTT
Source organism: Artemia sp. Qi Xiang Cuo (assembly GCF_049724085.1). NCBI lineage: Eukaryota > Metazoa > Arthropoda > Branchiopoda > Anostraca > Artemiidae > Artemia > Artemia sp. Qi Xiang Cuo. The sequence goes on from NC_142799.1 coordinate 43,241,215, forward strand.
GAGGAAAAGGTGGGCATGAGAGCGGGGTTAGTTGCCTTCCAATCACTTTCGACTATTAAAAAGGACACTAGCCCTTTGAATTTAAAATCGAATGAGCGTTTTTGAAGTTTCTACGACAACGCCTTCTATAAAAACCTCATATGCCCCCAGGGCATAACTTACAACCCTTGCCCTGAAGGCTGTGGGGGAGTGTTCTCCTCAAAAACTTAATTACTATCTGGAAATCAACTATGCTGAACAAAATTGCTATCTCGAAATTTTGATTGGATGTATTTCGTTAAATGGTGGGCGTGGAAGGAGTGTTAGTTGCCTTCCAAACATTTTCGACTGTTAAAAAGGGCACAAGTCACTACTATTTCCAATTGAATGAGCTCTTTTCGAAGTTTCTACGACAACTTCTTCGATACGAAGTGCCCTGCTCTAAAGGAAAAGAATAATAAATAATACATTGTGCTCACATTGTTCTTATATGCCCTCAGGGCATAGCTTAAAACCCTTGCCCTGAGGGTTGTTGGGGAGTGTCCTCCTCAAAAACATATTTTCTATCTGGAAATCCACTACGCTGAACAAAATGGCTATCTCAAAATTTTGATTGCATGTATTTGGGAAAATGATAGGTGTGGGGGGGGGCTAGTTGCCCTCCAATCACTTTTGACTATTAGAAAGGGCACTAACCACTCCAATTTCCAATCGAATGAGCCCCTTTCGAAATTTCTACGAGAACTCCTTTGATACGAAGTGACCGGGTATGGAAAAAAAATAATACATTGTGCCAACATCGTTCTTTAGGCTGTGGGGAAGTGTACTCCTCAAAAACATAATTTCTATCTGGAAATCAACTATGCTGAGCAAAATGGCTATCTCAAAATTTTGTTTGGATGTGTTTCGGGAAATGGTGGGAGTGAGAGGGATGTTAGTTGCCTTCCAATCACTTTCGACTATGAAAAAGAGCACAAGCCACTCAAATTTCCAATTGAATGAGCGCTTATCGAAGTTTCTACAACAACTTCTTCGATGCGAAGTGCATGCTCTAAAGGAAAAAAAATAATAAATAACACATTGTGCCAACATCATTCTTATATGCCCTCAGGGCATAACTTAAATCCCTTGCCCCGAGGGTTTAGGGGGATTGTCCACCTCAAAAATATATCTTCTATATGGAAATCAACTACGCTGAACAAAATAGCAGTAGTAAGGGTGTACGCACTTTGACGGGCTTTTTGTTTAATATGACTTACCACGGGGCAGTCACCTATGCACTTTGACGGGTGATTGCGTAATATGACTTACCACGGGTCAGTCACCTATTACTACGAACGGTACTTGCCTTCCAGACGGGTTTTTATGAGGTAACACCCATTTTTTTGGGCTCAATCGGTGAGAGAGCGGTGGTTACTCCATATATAGTAACTTGATTAGTAATTGGATTCAGATATAAGGAGTAATTTTCATTGTAGTTCGTATTAGTAAGAGAATTGAATTCAGAGAGAGAATAGTTTATTTGAGAGGATATTAGTGGAGAAAAAATGAGTGGTGCATTTACATTATTGGAGATTAATGATGGAACCGACAGCAGCAGCAGCAACGATATACGAATAGCCGATGTGGCTGTAGGAATAACCGCTGGATGTAGACTATGCCTTGAATGGGACAGTATGTATGCTAGATGCATCATATCATTAAGAAAGTTTAAGCAGGAGGAGCAACTATGTTTTTCTGGAAAAGTGAATATTCTCCATATAAATAAACTTCGGTCAGCAGTAGATGTCCTATCGAAATATATTGATGAGAACAAAATGCTTCAGTGAATAGAATTATTGTAATTATGTTCAATAAAATTTTTTTAAAATTAATGGTATTTTTTTGCTTTCTATAGTAGACTAGCGTATATTCTCTAGAGTACAAAAACAAATTCTGATTACTCTGAAGATGATTGTGAGAGTGTTAGGACTCCAAGAAATGTATAGATTCGAGAAAGATCGAATCATGAGGAATCTAGTTCTTATGGAAAAACGTTTGATTCTAGATGATGATTTTCTAAAGTTGTCTATTCAAAGGAAGATATTTTCTCGGGGAATGCTTGTTGATATAATGAAAACTGATTCTCCGTCATTAGACTATTGTATGAAGCTTCTACGTCGTGGTCCAAATGCATTTACACAATTTATTGATATATTGGTCACAACACGGCAAAATGATATTGTGGATGTGCTTTTAAACATTAGTTTTGAAATTTAGGACTTTTTTCATGAGAAAGATGGTGCTCAAGGATGATTTACTCCTCTCTCTCTCTCTATCTCAGACAATTTTTGTTGCTGCTAGTTCAGTTTCATTGTGGTAGTCAGAGTTTCAACACATGCCAAAATGTTCCATACATGTCCGTTATGTATGTACACACTGGGCAGCTGGTCATCATCATGTGAGAATTGCACAATGATTGATGAGTATGATGAAAAGTGTTGATTATGCAACCCGTGTAAATTGCATAGAGGAAATGCTGTACAAATTAAAGGTTGTAATTCCTGTCTTGAAGAGGTGTGTGACCCTCATCCTAGAGGCCACCTATGCTGCAATTGTCACTAGGATATATGCATTTAGTGGGAGAATACATATCCAGGTATGATTGGAAAGAATCCCAAGCGTGACTTTAGTTTATTGCTACGAGATTGGTATCGTCGTGGTTTTAGATTGTTCTAGGAGGAAGAACCGGGTTAACGATTCAACTGCTGGAACAACAAAAGAATATGGTTTCTACGTCATCGTTGTGAAGATAATGGGTGTTATGATTATAAGCCCACTGATTTTTATTTGGCTGTGACAGAATGTGATTCGACCCTTGAGGGCACTGTTTGTGAAATTGGTTCAAATAAGCAAATTGAAACATGTTAATTCTATAGAATGAATGAGAATAGTATCATTGACTATACAAAGAGATATGACAAGAGAAAAGTCACACTCTACTGTAGAAAATGTGACCCTGACATTGCAGTACATCAGGATCAGTACACTGTGAATTCAGATAATCTACCTGCACTAGTTGTTGTCGACAAATACCTAGTAGTGGATGAAATCTAAAGAGTAGAAAAGTCATTTTATCATGTATATAATTTTATTTATAAACAATTTTATTTTTTATTAATAAACAATTTCACATACATCTTTAGAACATTTTATTCTTAGGGCACTAAAATCAATATTAAATACACTTGTAAGTATATTCTCCACTAGAAAGTCGTTCAATTGAGGTAAGTCAACGTAGATGTCGAGAAACTGCTTGTAGGTGTAGCCACGACATCTGAACATGAAAAAGAGTAGTGCATGACAGCCAAATGTCTTAGTCGTTAAATCCTGTACTCTTCGTTGATTTTGAATAATGGGTTTCCCCCTGCTTTCAATAAAGTTGCTGATGTATGGAGCGTAGAATTTGTACGATAGGCCAAGAGGATCAAAAAATTCAATATTCTTCGCTGTTTGAAAGATGCATAATCAATGACCGGTCTTCAAAGTCGATGGACTGCTATTAACAATGATTAGGGTATTGTTAACACTTGGAAATTTTTCAATCAAGTCCGATGGTATGCAATAGGACTTGTATTGGGACATGTAAGGATCCATACTAAATAAGTTGATTATTTGGTTTGTGTTCAAGGCTCTAGGTCTAGTAGAGCCTTGCCGTCGGCCGTGATTTCCCAATAGGTTTCAAAGTGACTCAGTGATATTAGCGTGATATTATCAGTCAGAGCATCGGCAGATATACACTCTTAATGTACATTCCCTTTTCGTACTTTGGTCATATCCTGTGTCCCTGACAAGTCCAAAACAATAATCCCATTTTTTTTTGAAAACATTGAATCGGTTAATTCATTTTCAAATAGTTGAGAGTCATGATCTAAGGATTGCCTAGTCAACTCGTAGAGAGTTTTATAGGACTTTTTGTCAAATGATAGAGTGTACAGTGGAGTACCATTCACTTTGCACACAAGGCTAGATAGACCAAAAAAATTAAAATCGTGTGGGGATTCAGTCCAGGATCCAACGGCACTACCACTCTTCACAAAAGCTAAAGCCAATTTTGATGGGATTTCTCCATTGATAAATAATAAATTACTATAGCTACGAGAGCCGGTGACAATGTGACGTTGATTGGTGATCGTATGGAGGACAGGAAGCTTAATGGTGCTGCTTTTTGCTCTCAGCTTTCACGCTGTAACCGTAAAAGAGTTCATGACCTGTTGTTTTCAAGCGTGCAAACTTACCAATACGACAATAACATTTCCATTGGTTGCTGCAGGAAGTGTTTTTATCAAAATGAAATTCGATCGGGCCAGCTGTAACTTTATGTCAATCTTGACGTTGGGTGGTAGCTATCGGGATATATTGAATATCTCATGATTTAATTTTCCAACTAGATGATACTCCTGGGTCACTGCAGTAGTCACCGTCAGTGACCACTGCAGTACTGACTCACCGTCAGTATCAACACCTGATCGATATTCATAGCCCAATGATTGTCCTCTCAACTCCTTGTATGCCTTTGGCGTCATCATCGTAAATTGTATGTAGCTTGCATAGTTTGATAAATTATTGCTAGTGCTCACCAATTTTCCATTAATAAATACATTAATTTGTTTGAATAGGTTGTGTAGAATACAGTTTTCATAGGAGAGACCATCGCCGGCATTTGGAGTTGTATTATATGATTTTTTCTTCACCACAATATTTAAATCAATAAATGTTGACGACAAATCAATGAAATAGTCTTCATTGGAAAATATTTGAAAGTGTATATTTTCCGAGAGGGGTTGTTGGGGTTAAAATTGTTCATAGTAGCCTTACTTGACACTGACATCAACATTTTCAGTATTGAATAGATTCAATGAGGAACTAATTGATGGATATGATTCCTTGTGGGGGAGATAAGTCATCTTAAGAGAAGAAATCCTTCTTTGATCTAACTTTCTCTTCCTTCCTCTTCCGCTTATTGGCCTTCCTTTTTGTATTCCTCAAAGTCCTTGTTGATGTTCTTTGCTTCCTGCCTGGGTGGAGACTGATGAGTGAGTGACGCGAACGCATTCTTTTCAATCCCTCCCCATTTTGTCGAGATTTTAGTTGCTCACCAACGGCTCTTGCTGAAGATCTAATATTTTCCTTAACTCTCTCCTTGAAATTCTTGCCCGACCCCCAGTCCTATAGTGTGGAGGCAGCAAAATTTGATGCAGCAGGTACAAGATATATTCTGGCAAGGGGTAGTGCAGAACGAAATAGCCTAGCAAACCAGCTACCAAGACCATAGCCAGACATTGTAGTACGCCCCTTACAGTAGTCCAATCCATTGCCTATTTGACGTGGACTCAAAGCACCAACATAGCAATCGATATCGGGACAGACAAATGGAATTCTCCTATTGTTCATTTTAGATGATTGTGCTGTCGCTGACAATGGGTTGAAAATGACATGTAATCACTGATAAGGCTTTTTTTATTTCTTGATGATCACCCAATTCACTTCTTAGTGTTAACTGACAGATTTCCAAATACGAAGTGGTTACATCAACACACTAATGATGCTTTATAGTATAGGGATGAAGAAGTTCATGAGATGTTTTTCGTTCAAGAACACGTAGGAGGGGGACATTTGAATTACCTACTCTCGATGTTTCCACAAAGGATGCATAAAGAAATATGCAGGAGTCCGAGGCAAAACCGGATAGATGGTCAGCAAAAATAATTTGAATCATCCCATAAACAGTTCCAGCATTTTTACCATTGATCATATTCTGTTTAAAGCCAAGAACATCTCTCAGATTATCATTGAGACTAATTCTTTCAGTGACAAGAGGTGAGGTAATGTAAATCCTATCAAGTTCCAATGAATAATTAAAATGGAATTTACCATTCCTACGATATGAGATTTTTCTATTGATTGTACGACACAAATCTCCCATATTATCGTATTCAATATATTTCAATTTGGCATGTGGATATTCACTAGATTTAAGTGTTTCAACCCCTTCATAGTCGACATAGCTCAACCCATTCATAGTCCAATCGAGTAGTATAACCTTTATATCATACACACGATCCTTTCTCAGGATGTCATAGGTATTTTTGAGAATTCAGTCGACAAGAGCCACTTCATATGCACCGTCAAATTTGATGGCGGGGGAGAGTTTTGTCCAAAAATCACTTTTTGTATTCAAGTCATTGTAGAGAGGATCTAAAACGTTGGACATGAATGTTACATAGAAATCATTAGGTATTGTCAATATCTTCAACACCGATCCAAGAATCAAAATTAGAGTTGTATCCTAGCCACCGAACAAATAGCTTTTTCATACCCCTGTGAGTACGAGTCTTTAAAATCTTTTCAATTTGATAGATTTTACTATTATTTATAACTTTTTGTAGTTCATAGTCATAAGAACCGCCGAGAATCTCTTCATCTTTGGAATCACGCAAACGATAAGTTATGGGTTTGGTGTCTAGGATTTTTGCCACTTTAAAAAGTTCAGTGGACCACAAGTAATTGTACTTATCAAAAACTTTACTTGTTCTATTAATTTGAACAGTATCACCAACATTGAATTTATTTTTAATCCTCTTGGCAGCTGATTCATTGGAATATTGTTTTGGAAAGGTGTCAATTGTGTCATGATCAGAATGATGAACTTCCATTGGCGTAGAGAAGGACAATGATCGATAATGTCGTTGATTATGAATCAACATGATTGTATCTAGATCATTAAAATATCTGATGTATTTTTCAATGTACAATATCTTGAAATTAAAATTCGAATCTTTATTATCAATCGCTCGAGCAATGCAGTCTTTACAGGACCACAACGATGATAGAGCAGTCTATAATTTTTCACTAGTGTTTTTGAAATATAGGGATTAAAGAATTCACTACCACGATCCGTTTGAATTTTTTTAGACGAATCCTTTTCAAGAATAATTTCTATGACCTGAGCAAATTCAAAGCATCTCTTTAGTCGCAATAGAATTGCATATGCATAGTAACTATAAACACGGATTGCAACTAGAATGCACTTGTACGGTGTATTGTGACGTCGTTGAAGCTCGTCTAGAGTCGGAAGATCTGCTTGCATTATATGCAATGGGTAAAAGGCTTTAGTTTTTCGACAATTATTGGCACGAAGTCTATAATTTCTATGCAGAGTGTAACTTGATTCATTTTTTTGATAGTCCTGCAAACCCTTATTGTGAGCACCAGTGACTTTGGAAAGAGTGGTGGTGGAAATTAAACTCCCAGCCTCCCCAATATCCTCATAAACATCTTTTAGAACTTCAATGATTTTGAGCGTAAATACGTTGTGTAGCGTCCACTACCCTTCTGTGTACTGGCTGTTGGTGGTGATGTCGTTGTTGCTTTGATACGTCTTCGCTTTTCTATAGCTATCAGCGGTGTGTTAGTATTTTCAAAACTTGATTTAAAATCTTCTTCTTCTTCATATTTTAATGGTGTCAATGTTGTTGATGATGATGATGATGATGCATGTTCATTTAATTTTTTTAGAATTTGTCTATTGCCAATAAGACTTTTGGTGAAGTTTAATGTATTTAGAAAGTTGTATAGATGAGTGTCAAATGATAATATTACTTTAAGATTTGTAACCATGTCATAGATTAAATCAAGTAGATTATAGCTCTTGCTCTGAATTATAATCCTTTCCCCTTTGCTCTCAACTTGAATATGATCTTGACCCCTTTCCAAGAGATAGGCTCGGAGTCGTTTAATTTGTTCACGATATGAGTGGGGGATTAGATTTCCAAATTTAAATACAAATGAACACGATTCCTCCTTCTTTAATTGTGCTCCAGCAGAATCCTGAGGAGGTTGTTCTTTTTTGTGATCATTACCAGCAGCAGCAGCAGCAGTGGGCTTTGGTCGATTTGACCTGTGTCTGTCAACTCGGCCAATTGCATCTTGAAGTAAAAGCAGTTTTTATCATCCTCAATATTCTCATTGTCAAGGAATTTACTCAGATTGTTCTCAAAGTGTTCGACGGGTGAGAGAGCGAGTTCTATTGGAGTCAATTTATAGGGTTTTGCCATTCAAACAGTAAACTGTTTACGATTCCTGCAATTATCGATAGTAAAAGTTTCAAAAAGCTACCGCCCGCCTGAAGAAGTCGTTTCCTTTACAAATTTTTTCCTTTGTTGTTACAGCCCAATGCACGTAAAATGACACAATGTTGTTTTGTTTGTTGCTTAACCACTTCTGGCACTTGAACATTGCCTTCGGTCAAATTTAAACAAAGTTCAGATATTAGATTAATGAAATCATTGTCAATACCGTGTTTGAGTATTGCTTTCCTAAGTGGAGGTTTTGAAGTGCTTAGAACTGAAAACAAATGTCTATTTTCGAGTAGTTTCTTCAGTGTCATGATAGCAACTAATAGGTCTTTTTAGTGTTCACGGGGAGATATACTGTAATTTCATTGTCAAAAATATCTGTGACTACATGCAGATCCTCGGGTGTATTTTGATTAAGATCCAATAGGATATAACCGTAGGGTTTATTAGTTACCTGATTGTATGCTGAGAGCAGAAATTTGGGGGCTCCTGGATAGATTTGTTTATTGAGAGTTATTAGCGAGATAGAATCACGAACAACTCTGTAGATGATATAGTAGGTGCAGTTCAATGCAAGTGTTCACATACATTTGCTCTGATGAAAGAGATTGTGTGGAACCAGAGTAAAGGAAATATATTCATGATCAGAGTGAACAGTAAACAGTTGTAGTATTTTCTTGGACCATTGTTCAATAGATTCAGCCAGATCGTCAATGATCAGCCAAGAGTTTGGTTCAATAATGGTGAAAACATCAAGTCCCTGTATGAATTGTATCTGCACCAATCCCATCCTGGCGATTGCTTTTATTTTATATTATGATTCCTGCCAAAAACTGGAACAATAGTAGATTTTTTCGGTTCTACTGCAAACATTTTATTACAATTTTTAATTATTTTTAATTAAGAGGTTTGTTTTTTCCGACATTGACGGTCCACGCAGAAACGATCTGAATGGTGTTTTAAATTGATACATGTTCCCTTCAACAGTTCACCTAGACAACTAACTGTAGACTATGGCTGTCTAATGACTAAATAATTTCCCTATTATTACTCCGTTCAAGAATAATACTAATGAGAAAAAGAAGAAGAATAAAGAATAATATTTTCTTTTATTAAACATAAAAAAGTAACAATACTTTTAAAAAATACTACATTGAAAAAATCACATTAAACATGAAAAAATACACTTTTTTAATTTATTTATAATAAAAAATACAACATTTACATAACCATAAGAAAAAAACACTTAAATAAATACACTTTTTTTTTATAGAAAAAAATACAACATTTATTGGAATAAAGCACTTGAAATAATAATATCACTTTTATTTACAGCATTTTAAATTTTGGGATCCCCCCTCCCCCCCCGGGGGGCGGCCGCTGCAACAGCCGGGGGCGGGCCGGGAAGCACCGGGTGCCGGGAAGCGGGGGCCCCCTGCGGCGGGCCCGGGCTGGGGCTGGCATTAAATAGTGGAAATTGATCTGCCTTGCACACACACACATACATTGAAAATTGTTTGTGATATAGAAAAAAAGAATTTAAAAAAAACACCTAATTACCCCCCAAAAAAAAACCTCCCACCCAATTTATACTTTTTTTTTTTTAATGAATTTAAGTTAATTTTTCTAGACCGAGTTGTTTTCTGTAATCTAAACATTAAACTCGGTGTGAAATTAAATAATTACCGTGTGGTAGTACCTTAACACCAACCTCAAGTACATAGACTTTGTCCGATATGGCTGACACGGCGTTTTTCTCAACTCTAACTGTGTAGTTTTTAAATTGTAAAGAGCGAATCGCCATGACTTTCGCCCTTGGCACTAAACTACGTTACACACAGTTTATATACACACTCATGTCGAAATTATTTTTTAAAAAGTGTGTAGGTACCCCCTTGCAAACTTGTTTGATATCCTAGCTGTACGTTTCCACAGAGTATACCTTCGGACCAGGAAACACACTACTATATATCATATTGCTACTCGTTTCAGATTTTAGCATTAACAATTGATTTGGGGCCTGGCATTTACTAGCTCCTTATAGAGGGATTCATCCCTGTTAGTTTATTTAATTCGTCAGCTAATGTACTCGCCATTTTCGAAATTATTCTACAGGTTATCAGTTTTGACTTTTCACAGGAGTGAATCAGTGTCCCTGTAATACACTTGAACTTGTCCCTCAATAGGCTACTGTACCTTGCATACATGATAATAAAACGACAACATGAGTTTCTTGGATATTTCAGTTATTGCACTTCCGCCTGCAATATTTTTATTTAATACAAAGGTTTCTTTTCTTGCGGTGTAGGAGCACCATATTAGAGTCTATGATTGTGAACGATGTGAAGTTTGGATCCGCAATGATTCGAGCATAATCTTTGGGGTTGGTTACAATGTCACATCGACTTCTGTGTCGTAAGCTTTTGGATGTTTTACCGAAAGCTGAGATGAAAATGAGTCTATAGATTTCCTTTTCAACTTTCGTTTTCGCTTGTGAACGTTTACTGACAAAGGTGTCAATAAACGTTTTCATGTAAGGCTTTTGATCAAGTTGGAGGGCTCTATGAATCTTTGTCACCTTGAAACAATTGGACACCATCCATTACAATAGCACGTGATGAACAACGATATTCTGTTTCGGGTTGAGGTTGGCAATTAGTTTTTGTTTTGAAGGGACCCAGTGCATACTCTCGTCCTCTACTAAATATAAATTGTAGGGGCTCAGAGAGTCCCTACCCTCCGGTCAATTTATGCATGGAAAAACAAAGTCTTTTAACGAGTCAGGGATTTCCATGGGTATTTCACCGTCAATTTAAAAAAACCATCCCTGTGCCCCATTCTCCTCAACACTGGCAATGTCGGGGAAATTCGAAGCACAGGGATTGTCAAGCCATTTATAATTGCCACACGGCAAACAGTAGTGAGACATTGCCGATGGGTAAAGAGAATTCACATCCAAAAAAACTGCGTCCGACTTTTCATCGGTGTGCTGTCCACTCGGATCAGTTTTTATGATACGATCCCCGTGAAAAACATACCCACCCCTCATTGATCTCTATACAAACAGATGCATATACACAACGGCGATCAGACCTATTTCTTATTTGCTGATTTTAAGTATCAAGTCCATCACCAAATGAGGAGTGGAAAAATAATAACCTAAATCCAACCCAAATTCCCCATAGATTTTATCCGTATTTTTGCACACAATGTCCAGAAGAGTGAGTTCGTCACTGGCCAAGTATAGTTTACAATAATCCCACCCATTTTTACATCCGCCCTTTACCCAGACCCTCTTAGCAAATTCGCAGTCACTAGTGGTGCACTCACTCTCAGTAAGAGAATTGTAAAAAGCTTCAATGGGCGGTAGTGACACCTCATCTAGCCTCAAGCCAGAGTTGTAATAATCATATGGATATATGCCCTTACACGTTAATAAATCATACATTTAATCATCGGGGAAGCGCTGTTTGAGGAGGGGGGAGCTATCAAAATTGTCACTTTTCTGTACCTTAATCAATTGACTTAAAGATTTTGGGAAGAAGCTGAAAGAGTCTAAAAAACTGATTTTATTCAGGCACGTGTTACCCTTGTCAACTGTTTTCCACATGAATTCTAGCAGCAGTAGCTTCTCTGATGATTTGGGTATGATATTATATGAAAAAGAACCATCTATCCATGCCTCATTTACAACTCCACCCTTGGCAATGCGGGCCAACGCCGGAAGAACAAACTTTAAGTCGTAATTGGAATTGTGTATAAAAACAGGTACGAAATATTGTTGTCTAACGTTTAAATTGCATGACTGGTGTGCTACCCCTCTAAAGTTACTCCCTCCCGATGTAATTTCCTGCCACAGATGATCATGGTCGATCACCTTCCTCCTCCCCCCATTCCCAACACCATCATCAAATTCTCCCTTGCAAACTCAACAAATTTTACGATTTTTAATGGCCACTATGTCATCTGGTGATAGGAGCATAGGATAGTTTGTATAACGAAGGCGCGAAATTGCACCGTTCGCTGTTTTGATTAGACTGACGAATGCCGAGCACGTGCAGTCTTCACCGTCACCCAACATCTCAACTACATCTAGTACTTGCATGATATAATTGGAATTTCAGTGTATGTGATCATAAGATACCCCATTGGTCCTCCGTATTGTGGAATTATTAGGATTTAATGGATCGCACACGCGTGCCAGCTTCGCGTTACAGTCTAAATCTATTTTTTTGCTCTGCTGGGGCGTGTTTTGGAAATGGGCAAATCGTAAAGTCGATCTCCCTCAAATTGCCGTATCCAGTCCCTGGTATCCATGAAGTTCGCAGTGTTTCGTGAGGTAATTTAACTTTAAATCTGAGCAAAATCATTAAAGACATATTGAACAGTAATAACAAAAAACATTCCACTTTCTACTCTCCCTCAGAACCCTACTAATATCCGTTGTTGGATATAAATGGTCAATTGAATCGGAGTCTGTTGGTTGGGTGTATAGAAGCCACACCCAATGTTCTACTGATTCAATTGAAGGAGCCCGCACTGGAAATAATACACCCTTATTATCGGAACGCTGACCCTCTTCAAATTCTGTTTCATACTGTAACACCGTGACACCAATCTTTAAATGTGCATTAGCCCGCTCAAAAATATCTATTCCTTTTAGTGTAATGGGACATCGACCATTTAAACAATTAAAATTTGATTAGGGGAACTTTGAACCCTCCCTATCATTAACAGCAATCTTGTACAACTTTTTCGTAGATGCATCATCACGCAGAAGTATATATGCTGCCATCGAAAATGCGTACTTGAAACACTGCAGCCTCGTATCGAAAGAGATTCGTAGCATCACCTTACACCCCTCTAAATCTGAATGATATTTTAATTCAATATACCCTGCTCCCCCTCTTACAATAAAATCCTTTTTAAACCTACATATATTAACATTTAAACTTTCAATAAATAAAACCACAGATCCACTACCCCACTCGTTATAATTTTCCCACTTACTGTGAATACTATTAGCCCAATTTAGAAAAACCTTCCCATAATTTGATAAATGCGGGTGAATTGCCAACATCTCTGTGTGCAAGTATTTCAAATACATCTCACCCGCATTTTCATTTTAGAAAATATTTTTAGTGCTATTGATGCTTTTAAACTGACCCCCACTCCCCACACCCTCATTTGTTGTTTAAGAATGGCTCAAATCTTATCAGTATATGAATGTGTAATGGCCGAGGGATCTGTTATTATATCCCCCGACATTAGAGAGTTGAAGGGGTCACCGGATTTGGCGCTGTAGACCAATGTGTGGTACAAGGCAGAGTTGGACAGAAAAAAATCTGGAAGAGGGGATACTGGTGTTGCTGTTGTTGTATTACTACTACTACTAGCTATATCATTAAGTGGAATGGTGGAGGGTGACAGGGAATTGTCAATAACATCACCACCACTCCCAGTCTGTTCAATAACATTGGTTGGAGATGGCATGAGGCAGTCCCCTAGTACATATTCCAAGGTGTTTGGGGACAATTCTTCGAGCCAGCCTGTATTGTCCTGTGCTGGAATTTCATTATGAGGACCCGGTTCAGATGCACTAGTAACATCTCCTAAATGCTCACGCATAAAACTATCTTCCCAGCCCGGATCCTCAAACATTTCAATATCACAGGTTAAGTCGTCTAGGCTAGCCATTTCCCCAAAAACATCATTGAGGAAACCCCTATGCCACTCCATATTCTCTAGAACTAATGTAGGTTCATCACTGAACTTCGTTGGTGGTGAAAGAATTGGTCCTGTATTTTCACTTGCTTCATCACTCAATGGTGGCGGCGGTGCTATATCATTAATCTGTAGAAAAAAAGTTTTATTTTTCATGTAAAATAACCATTATTTTTATAAAGTTAATAAACTGTGTCAATTTTTCATAGTCATTGTCCCACCACCTGAACAATTAAAAGAAGAAGAAGAAAAAAAGTTACATTGGCATATGTCTTTCATAATAAAAACTAAATATGTTATAAATAAGAATCGTATCATTCAGATAAACGTAGTTTTATTTTTAGCGGATAAGTTAAAGCAATAGAATAATATATAAAACTCATGATTTTAAGCCAAAAATTTTCAGAATAAAAACGCAAAATATGGGTCCAACTCTAGTGCTTGACCCTCTTGAATATAAATCTCAATAAAATCCGACCATCGTTCAACCGATGCAGTATGCTCTATGAAACCTTGCTCTTCAGCTTCAGTTAATTGACACGAATCCCTTACATCGATTGGTGGTGTTGGTGTAACTTTTTCAACAATCCTAATTTTCCTATGTCCTTTGGCAACGGATTTGTTTGAAGTGCCGGACGTAGTTGACCTGGACTAAATAAATCATTGTAAGAGAGAAGAACTTTTTTTCTTCTTCCATATCAACAATTAAAGTGTAAATAAAATGCTGGATGGTCCTTTTTAGAGCCCCCTCCCCCGGGGAGGACCTTTTGGAACCGGGAGCTTCCTTCGGGCTAGTAGTATTGAAGCCCTGTCTTGTTGGATTATCGGACTTCACAACACTTTTCAAATATAACTTGTGTATTATAACGACCCTAGAGTTTCAGCCTCAAATTCTTTTCGAAAACATCTTTTAAAATGTCCCTAACTGTTTCGTCAAAATAATTGCTTGAAATGAGCAAAAACGGTTTCGCCCAAATAATATTTTTTGACATCACTGCGATGACATATTTGTAAATTATTAAAAAACCTTTTTTCCTGTGTTAAACACATACACACACACACACACACACGCTGAAATATTCTTACAGGTTGAAATTGCGTTTCTAACCCCTTAGCCTCTATTCTATTAGCTTATAACGTGCTGCTGCTGAAACAGCGTCAGATAGAAATGCGCTATGGAAACAAGTTATGCGATTTATCCTGTGCTAATATCTCTCGTTTCCTCTAAGATAAGAAACATCCTGTTATTTGAAACTCCCACTTTGTAGCGAGCGAGCGAATAACATTCAAATTTATACCTGCTGGATTAATATTCAACCTTTCCCGATGGGTTATTTTGGTAATAGGATTAAATATGCGCGAAGCTAAAAGAAAAAACATATCTTAGTTTAAGAACGATTGTTCAACCATCAACTGTTAAATATTGATTGGTTTAAAGAAATAATTGGATTTTTGCATTAGAAAACATCTTGCTTAAAAGAGAAATAATAGGTAAGGTTTTAAAGAAAAGTATGATAAGCTATTTGCTAGTTCTTTGTTATAGCCACTCTTTAATATACTGCTAATTTAGTTAATGTTAATGAAATAGCATTATTATAGAATAGTTTAGAAACAAATTTAAGTTTTACTCATCGAAAGTTATGCGCTTGAGAAAATTTGCCTTATTTTTGAAAATACGGAAAGAAAAAAAATTATATATATACTTACAAATTCTGACTGGGCTTCTACACCTGAAGTCCCTGGAAAACCATGAAGGGGGTCAACCCCACTATCTTGAGTAGGCTGGGCTGAGGCATTATGAGAAGTAGCCCACTCTCTTATCAATTTCCTTCCATGTTGCGTAGAGGTTTGCGCAGAGCTAACACTGGCGTTAGAGGCTCCTGGTATTAAAAGTTGCGTGGTCATTGGCTGGTCCAGAGCATGTATAATTGAACCAGCATATTTGATGATGGAGGGTCTTGCAGCTTGCATCAATGTGGATTCGTTCCATCTTGGTTTCTTTTCCGGAGGGGGATAATTGCAAGAATCCTCCTCCAACTTAAAAAAGAAGAAAAATTTAATAATGTAATAATAAGCCCTCTTTTAAAGATAAATTGCCCTCGACCCCCATGTAACTCTCCCCCCTTTAACTGAACCCTCGTGCAACTCAACCTTCCCTTTTAAGCACCTCTCTGAAAGTTTCAACTTAATACACAAATTCCTTAATGAAGAAATACTTTGTTTTTTTTTCACCTTGCAATGAACGTGCTAGAATTGATACATTGACCCCTTCCCTGTCTTAAATTTTTATAAAAGCCACTTAATCATCTGTTAGACCCTTTTTGCTTTCATCAAATACGTCTCGTTTAATTTGGGCATAAAAGGAAACTCTTGAATCGCCCATACAAGAATCATTTATTTAACAGAAATCCACGCTTTTGAATACCCACCAAATAAATATAACCGTTTCTATCGAATATACTCATTATATTCTTAAGATTTTGTATTGTTGGAGGGGAGGGGGCTAAGTCCCCCTGAAATTTGAATTTACTAGTAAAACTTTTTTTTTTTTTTCAAGGTGGAGTTCACGGGCCAAAACATGTTGCTTAGATACCACAAATTTCAATGTATTTTAAGCCGGGGGTTTTATTTGTTTTTCTATGCGTTAATTCTTTTGTGAATAAGAATGTGTGGCACTTCTGACTGCATGTCTTTATAACAGTATTAATTATTCAATATATTTCCTTTTGTTATTTGGTGTTAATTGTTACTGCTCTGTCTTAAAGTCTTGGGAGCTTTTGCCCTCTTATTTATTTGGTTTAGGTTTACAATGACTTGAAGGTAGTTCCTTTTAAGGTTGTTTTTATATTACTTTATGACTCTAATATGTTTCAAAATAGAGGGCTCGGTCAAGTTCACCTGTTGTGTGTATGTTTAATTTATATTTTACCCCTTAGGTACGCGTTTTTACTATACTAGCACTTGTTTGTGGTTCTTTGTCAGGGGGCTAAGTCCCCCTGAAATTTGAATTTACTAGTAAAACGTTTTATTATTTATTTATTTTTTTGGGGGGGAAATAAAGAATGAAAGTGTACTCACATTGAAAATTGACGAATCCATTGTTTTCAAAGTTAATAATATGTAATGTACTATAATCAGTGTGTTAAAATATAATGAAAATTGGAATGTAGTGTATGAACATTTTATAGGGTTTTTGCTTGAGTATATTATACTTTGCCAAGTTTTTAAAAAAAAACTACTAATCAAGTTACAGTATAATGAACAACCACCGCTCTCTCACCGATTGACCCCAAAAAAATGGATTACACCTTAGAAACCCGTCTGGTAAGACATGTAATCAAACTCTCAAAACATGCTTGAGTACATTATACTTTGCCAAGTTTTTAAAAAAAACAACTAATCAAGTTACTGTATATGGAACAACCACCGCTCTCTCACCGATTGACCCCAAAAAAAATGGGTGTTACCTTAGAAACCCGTCTGGTAAGGCATGTACCGTTCGTAGTAATAGGTGACTGACCCTGGTAAGTCATATTACGCAATCACCCGTCAAAGTGCATAGGTGACTGCCCCGTGGTAAGTCATATTAAACAAAAAGCCCGTCAAAGTGAGTACACCCTTACTACTAATAGCTATTTAAAAATTTTGATTGGATGTGGTTGGGGGAATGATGGGCGTGGGAAGGGGGGGGGGGGGGCTAGTTGCCCTCCGATAACTTTTCACTATTAAAAAGGGCACTAACTTTTTGAATTTCCAATCGAATGAGCCTTTTCTGAAGTTTCTATGAAAACGCCTTCTATAAAAACCTTATATGCCCCCAGAGCATAACTTACAACCCCAACCCTGAAGGCTGTGGGGAAGTGTCCTCCTCGAAAACATAATTACTATCTGGAAATCAACTACGCTGAACAAAATGGCTATCTCAAAATTTTGATTGGATGTGTCTCGGGGAATGGTGGGCGTGGAAGGGGTGTTAGTTGCCTTCCAATCACTTTCGACTATTAAAAATGGCACTGGCCATTTCAATTTTCAATCTAATGAGCCCTATTTGTAGTTTTCAAGACAACGCTTTCTATAAAAAACTTATATGACCCAAGGGCTTAACTTACAACCTTTGTCTTGAGGTCTGTGGGGGGGTTGTCATCCTCAAATACCCAATTTCCGGAACTTAAAACCACGTTGAATAAAATGGCTATCTCAAAATTTTGATTGGGTTTGTTTGGAGAAAAGATGGGCGTGAGAGGGGGGTTAGTTGCCTTCCAATCACTTTCGACTATTAAAAAGGACACTAGCCCTTTGAATTTCCAATCGGATGAGCCTTTTTTGTAGTTTCTACGACAACGCCTTCTATAAAAAACCTCATATGCCCCCAGGGCATAACTTACAACCCTTGCCCTGAAGGCTGTGGGGGAGTGTCCTCCTTAAAAACTTAATTACTATCTGGAAATCAACTATGCTGAACAAAATGGCTATCTCAAAATTTTGATTGGATTGTATTTCGGGAAATGGTGGGCGTGGAAGGACTGTTAGTTGCCTTCCAAACACTTTCGACTGTTAAAAAGGGCACAAGCCACTACTATTTCCAATTGAATGAGCTCTTTTCGAAGTTTCCACGACAACTTCTTCGATACGAAGTGCCCTGCTCTAAAGGAAAAGAATAATAAATAATACATTGTGCCCAAATTGTTCTTATATGCCCTCAGGGCATAGCTTAAAACCCTTGCCCTGAGGGTTATTGGGGAGTGTCCTCCTCAAAAACATATTTTCTATCTGGAAATCAACTATGCTGAACAAAATGGCTATAACAAAATTTTGATGGGATGTGTTGGGGGGAAGGTTGGGCGTGGGGGGTGGGGGCTATTGGCCCACAAATCACTTTCGAATATTAGAAAGGGCACTAACCACTCCAATTTCAAATCGAATGAGCCCCTTTAGAAGTTTCTACGACAACTCCTTTGATACGAAGTGACCGGGTATGGAAAAAAAATAATACATTGTGCCAACATAGTTCTTTAGGCTACGGGGGAGTGTACTCCTCAAAAACATAATTTCTATCTGGAAATCAAATATGCTGAGCCAAATGGATATCTCAAAATTTTGTTTGGATGTGCTTCGTGAAATGATGGGCGTGAGAGGGGTGTTTGTTGCCTTCCAATCACTTTCAACTATGAAAAAGAGCACAAGCCACTCCAATTTCCAATAGAATGAGCCCTTTTCGAAGTTTCTACAACAACTACTTCGATACAAAGTGCCTGCTCTAAAGGAAAAAAAATAAAAAATAACGCATTGTGCCAACATTGTTCTTATGTGCCCCCAGGGCATAGCTTAAAACCCTTGCCCTGAGGGTTGTGGGGGAGTGTCCTACTCAAACACATATTTTCTATCTGGAAATCAACTACGCTGAACAAAATGGCTATCTCCAAATTTTGATTGGATGTGTTTGGGAGAATGATGGGCGTGGGGGGGCTAGTTGCCCTCCAATCACTTTTGACTATTAAAAAGGGCACTAACCACTCCAATTTCCAATCGAATGAGCCCCTTTCGAAGTTTCTACGACAACTCCCTTGATACGAAGTGACCGGGTATGGAAAAAAATAATACATTGTGCCAACATTGTTCTTTAGGCTGTGGGGGAGTATACTCCTCAAAAACATAATTTCTATCTGAAAATCAACTATGCTGAGCAAAATAACTATCTCAAAATTTTGTTTGGATGTTTTTCGGGAAATGGTGGGCGCGAGAGGGGTGTTAGTGGCCTTCCAATCACTTTCGACTATGAAAAAAAGAGCACAAGTAACTCCAATTTCCACTTGAATGAGCCCTTTTCGAAGTTTCTACAACAACTTCTTCGATACGAAGTGCCTGCTCTAAAGGAAAAAAAAATAATAAATAACACATTGTGCCAACATCATTCTTATATGCCCTCAGGGCATAACTTAAAACCCTTGCCCCGAGGGTTTTGGGGGATTGTCCTCCTCAAAAACATATTTTCTATATGGAAATCAACTACGCTGAACAAAATAGCTATCTAAAAATTTTGTTTGGATGTGTTTGGGGGAATGCGGGGCGGGGGGGGGGGCGAGTTGCCCTCCGATCACTTTTGACTATTAAAAAGGGCACTAGGTTTTTGAATTTCCAATTTTATGAGCCTTTTTTGAAGTTTCTATGACACCACCTTCTATAAAAACCTTATAAGCCCCAAGAGTATAACTTACAGCCCTTGCCCTGAAGGCTGTGGGAAAGTGTCCTCCTCAAAAACATACTTTCTATCTGGAAATCAACTACGCTGAACAAAATGGCTCTCTCAAAATTTTGATTGGATGTGTCTCGGGGAATGGTGGGCGTGGAAGGGGTGTTAGTTGCCTTCGAATTACTTTCGACTCTTAAAAAAGGCACTGGTCATTTCCATTTCCAATCGAATGATCCCCTTTTGTAGTTTCTACGACAACGCGTTCTATAAAAACCTTATATGCCCCCAGGGCATAACTTACAACTCTTGCCTTGAGGGCTGTTGGGGGGTTGTTATCCTCAAAGACCTATTTTCCAGAACTTAAAACTACGTTGAATAAAATGGTTATCTCAAAATTTTGATTGGATGTGTTTGGGGAAAAGGTGGACGTGAGAGGGGGATTAGTTGCCCTCCACTCACTTTCGACTATTAAAAAGGACACTAGCCCTTTGAATTTCCAATCGGATGAGCCTTTTTTGTAGTTTCTACGACAACGCCTTGTATAAAAACCTCATATGCCCCCAGGACATAACTTACAACCCTTGCCCTGAAGGCTGTGGGGGAGTGTCCTCCTTAAAAACTTAATTACTATCTGGAATTCAACTATGCCGAACAAAATGGCTATCTCAAAATTTTGATTGGATGTATTTCAGGAAATGGTGGGCGTGGAAGGAGTGTTAGTTGCCTTCCAAACACTTTCGACTGTTAAAAAGGGCACAATCCACTACTATTTCCAATTGAATGAGCTCTTTTCGAAGTTTCTACGACAACTTCTTCGATACGAAGTGCCCTGCTCTAAAGGAAAAGAATAATAAATAATACATTGTGCCAACATTGTTCTTATATGCCCTCAGGGCATAGCTAAAAACCCTTGCCCTGAGGGTTGTTGGGGAGTATCCTCCTCAAAAACATATTTTCTATATGGAAATCAACTATGCTGAACAAAAGTGCTATCTCAAAATTTTTATTGGGTGTGTTTGGGGGATAGATGGGCGTGGGGGGGCTAGTTGCCCTCCAGTCACTGTCTACTATAAGAAAGAGCACTAACCACTCCAATTTCCCATCGAATGAGCCCCTTTAGAAATTTCTACGACAACTCCTTTGATACGAAGTGACCGGGTATGGAAAAAAATAATACATTGTGCCAACATCGTTCTTTAGGCTGTGGGGGAGTATAGTCCTCAAAAACATAATTTCTATCTGAAAATCAACTATGCTGAGCAAAATGACTATCTCAAAATTTTGTTTGGATGTTTTTCGGGAAATGGTGGGCATGAGAGGGGTGTTAGTGGCCTTCAAATCACTTTCTACTATGAAAAAAAGAGCACAAGCCACTCCAATTTCCACTTGAATGAGCCCTTTTCGAAGTTTCTACAACAACTTCTTCGATACGAAGTGGCTGCTCTAAAGGAAAAAAAAAATAAATAACACATTGTGCCAACAACATTCTTATATGCCCTCAGGGCATAACTTAAAACCCTTGCCCCGAGGGTTTTGGGGGATTGTCCTCCTCAAAAACATATTTTCTATATGGAAATCAACTACGCTGAACAAAATAGCTATCTAAAAATTTTGATTGGATGTGTTTGGGGAAATGATGGGCGTGGGGGGGGGGGGGCTATTTGCCCTCCGATCACTTTTGACTATTAAAAAGAGCACTAGGTTTTTGAATTCCCAATCGAATGAGCCTTTTTTGAAGTTTCTATGACAAAACCTTCTATAAAAGCCTTATAAGCCCCAAGGGCATAACTTACAGCCCTTGCCCTGAAGGCTGTGGGAGAGTGTCCTCCTCAAAAACGTAATTTCGATCTGGAAATCAACTACGCTGAACAAAATGGCTATCCCAAAATTTTGATTGGATGTGTCTCGGGGAATGGTGGGCGTGGAAGGGGTGTTAGTTGCCTTTGAATTACTTTCGACTATTAAAAAGGGCACTGGTCATTTGCATTTCCAATCGAATGATCCCCATTTGTAGTTTCTACGACAACGCGTTGTATAAAAACCTTATATGCCCCCAGGGCATAACTTACAACTCTTGCCTTGAGGGCTGTTGGGGGGTTGTCATACTCAAAGACCTAATTTCCAGAACTTAAAACTACGTTGAGTAAAATGGTTATCTCAAAATTTTCATTGGATGTGTTTGGGGAAAAGGTGGACGTGAGAGCGGGGTTAGTTGCCTTCCAATCACTTTTGACTATTAAAAAGGACACTAGCCCTTTGAATTTCCAATCGGATGAGCCTTTTTTGTAGTTTCTACGACAACGCCTTCTATAAAACCCTCATATGCCCCCAGGGCATAACTTACAACCCTTGCCCTGAAGGCTGTGGGGAGTGTTCTCCTTAAAAACGTAATTTCTATCGGGAAATCAACTATGCTGAACAAAATGGCTATCTCAAAATTTTGATTGGATGTATTTCGGGAAATGATGGGCTTGGAAGGGGTGTTAGTTGCCTTCCAAACACTTTCGACTGTTAAAAAGGGCACAATCCACTACTATTTCCAATTGAATCAGCCCTTTTTGAAGTTTCTACGACAACTTCTTCGATACGAAGTGTCCTCCTCTAAGGAAAAGAATAATACATAATTCATAGTGCCAATATCGTTCCTATATGCCCTCCGTCCGTAGATTACAACTTTTGCCCTGAGGGATGTTGTAAAGTATGATCCCCAAAAATGTAATGTTTTGCCATAAATCCACTGCGCTGACCAACAAGGCTTTCTCAAAATGTTTAATACCGGTAGGGGGGGAAATAATGGGCGTGGGGGGGGGCTAGTGGCCCTACAATCACTTTTGACGATTAAAAAGGGCACTAACCACTCCAATTTCACATCGAATGAGCCCCTTTCGAAATTTCTACGAGAACTCCTTTGATACGAAGTGACCGGGTATGGAAAAAAAATAATACATTGTGCCAACATAGTTCTTTAGGCTGCGGGGGAGTGTACTCCTCAAAAACATAATTTCTATCTGGAAATCAAATATGCTGAGCCAAATGGCTATCTCAAAATTTTGTTTTGATGTGTTTCGGGAACTGGTGGGGGTGAGAGGGGTGTTAGTTGCCTTCCAATCACTTTCAACTATGAAAAAGAGCACAAGCCACTCCAATTTCCAATTGAATGAGCCCTTTTCGAAGTTTCTACAACAACTTCTTCGATACAAAGTGCCTGCTCTAAAGGAAAAAAAATAATAAATAACGCATTGTGCCAACATTGTTCTTATATGCCCCCAGGGGGTAACTTAAAACCCTTGCCTTTGACATTGTTAGGGAGCTTCCTCCTCAAAAACACATTTGCCATATGAAAATCAACTAATCTGAACGCATCGGCTATCTAATCATTTCGATCGGATTTTTTTTGGGGAATAATGGGCGTGGGGGGGCTAGTTGCCCCCTTTTTATATTTGAATATTAGAAAGGGCACTAGCCACTTCAATTTCCAATCGAATGAGCCCCTTTCGAAGTTTCTACGACAACTCCCTTGATACAAAGTGACCGGGTATGGAAAAAAAATAATACACTGTGCCAACATCGTTCTTTAGGCTGTGGGGGAGTGTACTCCTCAAAAACATAATTTCTATCTGAAAATCAACTATGCTGAGCAAAATAGCTATCTCAAAATTTTGTTTGGATGTTTTTCGGTAAATGGTGGGCGCGAGAGGGGTGTTAGTGGCCTTCCAATCACTTTCGACTATGAAAAAAAGAGCACAAGCCACTCCAATTTCCACTTGAATGAGCCCTTTTCGAAGTTTCTACAACAACTTCTTCGATACGAAGTGCCTGCTCTAAAGGAAAAAAAAATAATAAATAACACATTGTGCCAACATCGTTCTTATATGCCCTCAGGGAATAACTTAAATCCCTTGCCCCGAGGGTTTTGGGGGATTGTCCTCTTCAAAAACATATTTTCTATATGGAAATCAACTACGCTGAACAAAATAGCTATCTAAAAATTTTGATTGGATGTGTTTGGCGGAATGATGGGCGTGGGGGGGGGGGGGCTAGTTGCCCTCCGATAACTTTTGACTATTAAAAAGGGCACTAGGTTTTTGAATTTCCAATCGAATGAGCCTTTTTTGAAGTTTCTATGACACCACCTTCTATAAAAACCTTATAAGCCCCAAGGGTATAACTTACAGCCCTTGCCCTGAAGGCTGTGGGAGAGTGTCCTCCTCAAAAACGTAATTTCTATCTGGAAATCAACTACGCTGAACAAAATGGCTATCCCAAAATTTTTATTGGATGTGTCTCGGGGAATGGTGGGCGTGGAAGGGGTGTTAGTTGCCTTCGAATTACTTTCGACTATGAAAAAGGGCACTGGTCATTTCCATTTCCAATCGAATGATCCCCTTTTGTAGTTTCTACGACAACGCGTTCTAAAAAAACCTTATATGCCCCCAGGGAATAACTTACAACTCTTGCCCTGAGGGCTGTTGGGGGTTTGTCATCCTCAAAGACCTAATTTCCAGAACTTAAAACTACGTTGAATAAAATGGTTATCTCAAAATTTTGATTGGATATGCTTGGGGAAAAGGTGGGCGTGAGAGGGGGGTTAGTTGCCCTCCAATCACTTTCGACTATTAAAAAGGACACTAGCCCTTTGAATTTCCAATCGAATGAGCCTTTTTTGTAGTTTCTATGACAACACCTTCTATAAAAACCTCATTTGCCCCCAGGGCATAACTTAAAACCCTTGCCCTGAACGCTATGGGAGAGTGTCCTCCTCAAAAACTTAGTTACTATCTGGAAATCAACTATGCTGAACAAAATGGCTATCTCAAAATTTTGATTGGATGTATTTCGGGAAATTGTGGGCGCGGAAGGAGTGTTAGTTGCCTTCCAAACACTTTCGACTGTTAAAAAGGGCACAATCCACTACTATTTCCAATTGAATGAGCTCTTTTCGAAGTTTTTACGACAACTTCTTCGATACGAAGTGCCCTGCTCTAAAGGAAAAAAAAATTAATAATACATTGTGCCATTATTGTTCTTATATGCCTCCAGGGCATAACTTAAAACCCTTGCCCTGAGAGTTGTTAGGGAGTATCCTCCTCAAAAACATATTTTCTATCTGGAAATCAACTACGCTGAACAAAATGGCTATCTCAAAATTTTGATTGGATGTGTTTGGGAGAATGATGGGCGTGGGGGGGGGGGGGGGTAGTTGCCCTCCAATCCCTTTTGACGCTTAGAAAGGGCACTAACCACTCCAATTTCCCAGCGAATGAGCCCCTTTAGAAGTTTCTACGACAACTCCTTTGATACGAAGTGACCGGGTATGGAAAAAAATAATACATTGTGCCAACATCGTTCTTTAGGCTGTGGGGGAGTTTACTCCT
This sequence comes from Artemia sp. Qi Xiang Cuo, assembly GCF_049724085.1. Taxonomy (NCBI): domain Eukaryota; kingdom Metazoa; phylum Arthropoda; class Branchiopoda; order Anostraca; family Artemiidae; genus Artemia; species Artemia sp. Qi Xiang Cuo. The sequence continues at coordinate 43,266,600 of NC_142799.1, forward strand.
CAAAAACATAATTTTTATCTGGAAATCAACTATGCTGAGCCAAATGGCTATCTCAAAATTTTGTTTGGATGTGCTTCGTGAAATGATGGGCGTGAGAGGGGTGTTAGTTGCCTTCCAATCACTTTCGACTATGAAAAAGAGCACAAGCCACTCCAATTTCCAATTGAATGAGCCTTTATCTAAGTTTCTACAACAACTTCTGCGATACGAAGTGCCTGCTCTAAAGGAAAAAAATAATAAATAACACATTGTGCCAACATTGTTCTTATATGCCCCCAGGGCATAGCTTAAAACCCTTGCCCTTAGGGTTGTTGGGGAGTGTCCTCAGAAACATATTTTCTATCTGGAAATCAATTACGCTGAACAAAATGGCTATCTCCAAAATTTTGATTGGATGTGTTTGGTAGAATGAAGGGCGTGGGGGGGGGGGGAGCTAGTTGCCCTCCAATCACTTTTGACTATTAGAAAGAGCACTAACCACTCCAATTTCCAATCGAATGAGCCCCTTTCGAAGTTTCTACGACAACTCCCTTGATACGAAGGACCGGGAATGGAAAAAAAATAATACATTGTGCCAACATCGTTCTTTAGGCTGTGGGGGAGTGTACTCCTCAAAAACATAATTTCTATCTGAAAATCAACTATGCTGAGCAAAATGACTATCTCAAAATTTTGTTTTGATGTGTTTCGGGAAATGGTGGGCGTGAGAGGGGTGTTAGTTGCCTTCCAATCACTTTCAACTATGAAAAAGAGCACAAGCCACTCCAATTTCCACTTGAATGAGCCCTTTTCGAAGTTTCTACAACAACTTCTTCGATACGAAGTGCCTGCTCTAAAGGAAAAAAAAATAATAAATAACACATTGTGCCAACATCATTCTTATATGCCCTCAGGGCATAACTTAAAACCCTTGCCCCGAGGGTTGTGGGGGATTGTCCTCCTCAAAAACATATTTTCTATATGGAAATCAACTACGCTGAACAAAATGGTTATCGCAAAATTTTGATTGGATGTGTTTGGCGAACTGATGGGCGTGGGGGGGGGGGCTAGTTGGACTCCAAAAACTTTAGACAATTAAAAAGGGCACTAGCTTTTTGAATTTACAATCGAATGAGGCTTTTTTGAAGTTTTTACGAGCCTTCTATAAAAACCTTATATGCCCCAAGAGCATAACTTACAGCCCCTGCCCTGAAGGCTGTGGGAAAGTGTCCCCCTCAAAAACATACTTTCTATCTGGAAATCAACTACGCTGAACAAAATGGCTATCTCAAAATTTTGATTGGATGTGTCTCGGGGAATGGTGGGCGTGGAAGGGGTGTTAGTTGCCTTCCAATCACTTTCGACTATTAAAAAGGGCACAAGCCACTCCATTTTCTAATTGAATGAGCCCTTTTCGAAGTTTCCACGACAACTTCTTCGATACGAAGTGTCCTGCTCTAAAGGAAGAAAATAATAAATCATAAATTGTGCCAACATCGCTCTTCTATGCCCTCAGGGCATAGCTTAAAACTCTTGCCCCGAGGGTTGTGGGGGAGTGTCCTCCTCAAAAGCATATTTTCTTACTGAAAATCAACTACGCTGAAAAAAATGGCTATCTCAAAATTTTGATTGGTTGTGTTTGGGGGAATGATGGGTGTGGGGGGGGGGCTATTTGCCCTCCAAGCACTTTCGAATACTAAAAAGGGCACTAGCCACTCCTATTTACAATTGAATGAGCCCTTTTTCGAAGTTTCTACGACCCCTCCTTTGATACGAAGTGCCCGGGTATAAAAAAATAAATAATTCATTGTGCCATCATCGTTCTTTACTTAGGCAGTGCTGTTGCGCTGCCTGTGATTACTGTCAAAGAAGTCGACAGGCTTCAACTTACTACTAAGGTTATGAAAGACTCGACTATTATTAGTGAACGGAGGAATCTACTCTCCTAAATGATTATTGTTTTTTTTTCTCACCTAATGTAAGATTCCACTTTGGCAGTCTTAGAGTTCAGGGAGCCCAGTGGAGCTTTGGTTTTAGCTATAATTTCAGTATTCGTCTTTCAGCTGGAAATGAACTGTTGATTACAGGATCCACTGGTGAAATTTCATGAGAAACAAAAGTATTAGGCTCCTTATTAGGGCTCCTTCAATTCCTCGTTTAATTTCTAGATGAAGATAGAGATTTGCTATAATACTTGAGAGGAAAGGGCTCTGATGAATGACATTTGGGTACCGCATGGCCTGAACATTCGATGATTGTAGCTCGGTCTTATGAATACCTGGCTCCTGAGATGAATCCAGTAGCAAGTTGGGTTTCTTCTTTTTGACGTGTTTGCTACCTAGTGATGCGTTTGCCATTATTTTCATGGGTCAAGAGATGTGGCCAGTAAAGAACTGGAAAGATTCAGACTATTCTCTATTTTCCTATCATTTGATTCAACGTGATCATCGGAATATTTTCAGCATATGTTTTCTTTTGCTAGCTAATCTACTAAGAATATAAGCGTTAGTAGTTTTTTTTTAGCACAAGGTAAAGACGGAGACAAATAAACAGAACTTCCAATAGTGGCAAATCACGCATGAAAACAGTACTGAAAGCCAGATCTAAAGTAGTTTTGTATCCCCTTATGGTGTTAACCCATGTCTATTTTAAGGGAAATATTCACAACTGGGATTAACGAAAACTAGATTTCTCACCTATATGAAGTACTTGCAAGCAAGAAAAATAATCTTAGCACTTCTAGGGGCTTTATTTCTCAGAAAATTTCCTGCATCCCCAGGCCAAGGATAATGGTTATAAAGTAATGAAAAAACTGACTAGCCTTTCAAATTTTCACGCTAATGAAAATCATTTGGTATAATGGCAGGAAAAAAGCATACTGCATGAAGTAGATGGGTCTTCAGAAATATCTGCGGAATATTTTGCAAGCAGAAGGTGAAAAAACGTCGTAGCTAAAGCTGTGGTGTGGTTAAAGATGTGATTATTAGTAAGTACAGGCCTAAACAAAACCGACCAGTGCTCGTGAAACAGTTGGGACAGAAAAATATAGCTGGCTGAATTAATATGATAGATGGCATTGAAAAAAAAAGCAGAAAAAAACTCGTAGCAACAACCGGAGAACAGTTGAAAATTCTATACACTGCTAAGATTAATATACAGATTAAACAAAATAATTTGGACACCAGTTCTAAAGGGATAATATTAACAATATTTAATGTCCAATCAAAGCAAGACGGATTGACCTTAAAATTTTTCTCGAGGCTCAAGAAAGCTAAGATATACAATTTTTTGAGGAACCATAACTATGATAACCGTAATAAAATATTTTTAACCATAAAACGCATCTTGAAAATTTTTATGTATAGTTCAGGTCTATAGATAATATCTGGCTCTTTATAAACAGATTTTTAGCTTTAAAAAATGTAAATGCATGGTTTTTGCTGTAAATGATTATCAAATTAGAGCGCCTCCACTATTCCAGATTGTGTTCACTGCTGCTCATGCCTGTTTTTTATTCTTTGATTTTCCTGTTTTTTATTCTTTGATTTTCCTTTTGCTTCCTTAGAATGTAACCCTCCCCCAAAAATATATTTGTGTATAGTTGTTTTATCTTCAATTAAGAAAAAAAAACTTGTAAAAGAGAAAATAAAGCAAATATAAAAATGAAAATTAACATTCACAAAATTCAAAAAATTTAAAGTATAGAGAGAAAAAACGGGTGTAATATTTAAACAAAGCAGTGGGAAAAAAATTACATTACTTTAAATAATAAAAATCTTAATATTCCGACTACACACCCGGGAGTCTTTATCAACGAATAAAAAACGAATTAAGCTAAACTGAACATAACATATAAATAAAATGAAATAAATTAATAACAATCATATTTTAATATCTTCCAAAATCACCGAACGTCACTCCAAAATGAAATTCCAAAATATCACTTCAAATTGACGGATAGTGCAAATAGCAAGAATACGCAATATAGTGACAAGTTAGATTGTATTTGTTTGCAATTCAGATTTGAGTTATTTAGAAAATTAACCTTACAAAACAAGAATCAAGTCAATCGGAGCCAAAAAACAAAAACCCAAAAAAACATAGAGTAATAATGCCTCAGATAGAGCTGGAAAAACAAAACTACCAAAAAAATGCACCTTAGATTTGCCAAAAGCCGAATAGATATGGTTAAGCAAAAAGACTGGAGCTAAGAGGGAGAGGGGTAGATAAATTACCCTACTCCTTTCCAGTTGATCGAAAATAAATAAGAAATACAAAATTTGAAATAACAAACCAGAAGCTTTTGTGGAACCATAGCTATAATGCCAGTAATAAAGCCTTTTTTTTACCAAAATACACATCCTGAAGATATTTATGTATAGTATATACCCATAGATAATATATTGATCCTAATTAACAGATCTATATTTTTTTTTAATGCAAATGCATGGTTCTTGCTGTTAATTGATGATAAAAACCAGAGCGCGTCCACTAATCCAGAAAGTGTCCACTGCTCCTCATGTCATCAGGAAATAATACTCAATATATTAAGTAAATATTTCAAGTCACCAGCTGAGGTTTCCCACAATTTCATATTTTATTTCACCAGAAAAGGAACAGTCTGCAACGTTTACTTTATCACTCATAAGGCTTTACGAATGGGAGGGGCGTTTGATCTCTGCCCTTAAAATATCCAAAAATATAAAATGATACTTTAATTTATAACGTCTTTGCGGAATTTGTTTGTTTTTTTAAACTTTAATCTTATTTTTGGTTCTATAGAGTGTACTCCTTTCCCTAAAATAAACTTATGTGTAGATATTTTATCCCAATTGAGAAGAAAAAAATGGACAAGAGAAGACCAAGCAAAGATGAATAAAAATTAACCTTACAAAACAAGAATCAAGCCAGTCGTAGGTAAAAGAAAGAAATAAACCAGAATTAGTGAGGCCAAAATAGAAACTAAGAGAATGTAATAAACAAAGACCAGAATAATTGCCCTCTTAATCATGGCTCGATTTTAAAACCAGCATAAATGCAATGAAAAATATACTTGTAATTGAATTATCCTTATTACTTTATTTAAGACAACCTCATCGAAGTAAAGGCATACTTTAACATAAAAAAGTAAAACAAATAATATGTTGCAGAAGGTCAATTAAACTGACACCAAATAGGATATTAATTGCGTTACGCCTAAGCTCATTAAAAATTGAATGTTTAAACGTTGCTTGATTGCATTCTCCTTTGTTTTTATTTTTTGCTTTTTCATTAGACATCATGGTACTTTTACATTTTCGCTGTTAATTTTGCTTTTTCTGATTCCAAACTTAGGCTTTTTAATTTCTTTTATTGATTTCATTTTATTCATAACAGTTTTTATTTAATATTTTCTTTGTGTTCTTTCCTCTACAGTTTATCATTTCCAATTTTTAAATCTTGCAGTTTATTCCGTTTTTATTTTTCCCTTTTTCTTTGATATTTTTCGAAGTCTAAATTACTAGAGAAGAAAGTACTTCTGCAGCGTCTAAGAACGCCACATTAGACTGAGCACCTTTTAGCATGATCCGATTGAGCTTATTTCAGCATAATTGTCTGGCAAAACATAAAGATTGAAATAGCTTCGATTATCATAAGGTTCCGAATCAGCTTAGAAAACAAACTTTAAAAAAGAATTCGCTTCAAAGGCAGATTTACTTTAATTTATTTGAATCTTGTTTATGATAAATAACGCCTGCTCCTGTAAACAGAACCTCTTTTGTGTCCAGAAGAAAAGTTTTCATGTGCACATACCATCAAAGTTAGAGTGAGACTTACTTCTTTGTTGGTCAGGCAAAAAAGAAGGGCGATGATAAATCCTTGAAAAGACACAAATAGGTGTGAAATGAGTGCCCACAGCGCAAACTCAACCCAGCTTCTGTTCAATGAAGGAGGCCCAATCATAATGACTATATACGGAATTCCAAGCAGTGGGAGTAATATAAAAGCTGCTTTCGTCGCCTTTCTGAAAGTTCAAAAAAGTAAAGAAATTATAGAAAAAGTAAGAAATTATATTTCAAAAGGTAAAAAAAACTAGTTTAGAAATTGAAGTCATACGTATTTCAATATGATTTCCATTTGTATCCACTTTTTTTTGTGCTTGATTTATTACGCTTGGAAGCCCCCACATTAGAATTCTCATATAGACATTTGCTACCGTGTCCGTAAATTTGTAATTAGAAATTACTTATATTTATTTGCTAAATTTACTTCTATTAAAAAGTTTATCGAATAATTCCTTAATAATCCTTTTTATGGGATTGATTGGAACGCAGAGAAAGAATGTGGAATGCGCGAGGTGATTTGTGCAGCCCCAGGAGCAAGAGCCTCAGTTTTCGAAAATAACCTATCTAATATAGAAACTATATAACAACATATATTCAGCACAGTTGCGGTGAACAAGAGTAGAGTAGTGTGTCTTCATTCTCTTTTTCCCTGTGAAACATCATATAGCACAAACGGTTGTAGGGAGTATGAGCAGGACTTCTCAGATGACACAGTCTTGGTTTTAAACCATATTTGAAGGGCTGATCAATGAGCTTCCACAAACCCCTACAATGCTAAGTGTGCTCCCAAAGCCCCTCTATGGCATTAGAGCAGATCTGAAAAATACTTATATCAAAAGTGCCAAAAGAATAAGTAAGTTTGCCTCCAGGGCGACGTGATATGTGAAGCTCAATTGTAAAAAGAAAAACATACGTTACCCATGGAAAGAAAGGCTTCTTTTGTGCATTATAAAGTCACCACAATTGCGTAGAATTATTAAAAAGGAAACGTCTTCCATGAATTGTCTTTTATTTGTTTTTATTTTAGCACTTTGCACAAAATGCATGGTCACAGTAACAAGCAAGGGGGAAATTTTGGGTCTAAATTGGAAGTTCTATGGCTACTTTTAAGTATCACAACTGGTCAAAGGGTGATTTATTCCTTGTGAGCTTATTTTTGTCCCTGGGTGGCCCCTCTTGCAATAGATTGGAAAGCTGCCATTTCTCAGAGGCTTTATTAGCTGATTCAAAACTCAGCCTTCAAAAGGATGCCTGTGCCATTAGTCGATCGGTCTGTATTAACTATTGGGAATTCAACTATTTGAATTAAGCTTGACCAAATGTAAATTAAGCTTGACGTTCCAACCCCTACTGTCAGAACAGTACAATTATGGTACATTGTTTTTGCGACGTTTTGATTCAGTGAATCCTTAGTCAGGGTTGCATATCACTATTTTTCGTGTTTTTTGTGTTGCCTTGTCGTTTTTTTTTTTGCCTAACGAATGTAGGCTAGTGATTGATTGAAAAATGTAGTAATTGTTTGCTTTTATTATCTTTATCTTTGACTTTTATCTTATATTAGTGATTGTTTGTAATTGCGAGAATACCAATAACTGTGTATGTATTTATGTATGTATGTTTTCGAAAACGGCTCCGAATTTTTTCGGAAAAACTGGTATCTTGGGATATTTTCGCATAGAAAAAAACTAGAAAGGTCAGAAATCTGAGAAAAATTGTTAACAGTCTTAATTTTGGTTTTGCAAATGGCATTATGTACTATGTTATTACATCATATAACCATTTCTGATGAAATCATATATGGCATCATATAGGTATTTTCTTATATGATGTCATGCGTAGCATAGATAAGATTGTTGAGTTTCCAACGAAACAGATATTTATATAATATAATGTCTGCTCGAAGGCCCAAAAAACGAAAATTTGCGGTTGCAGATAGTGTGAATGAGGATACTTTGGAAACAACGCCTGAACAATCAAACGTGAAACATGTTTAAATTCGACAGCCTGGACCATCAATTGTGACAACACAAATACAGAGCACTAAGAACAAAGACACGGGCGTTTAGAATATATGCGAAAATGACAATTAGAGCGTATTAAAAATGAAAATCAAGGACAAAGACAAATGCGGTTATAAGACATACGACACCGAACAAGTCAGGGAGTCAAAAATGAAAATGAAGAGCAGCGAGTCAATGAAAATCAACCTGGACAGTGAGAATCAAAACATGTCAAAATTGAAAATGATAGCGATGATGATTGGGTTTGGGCTTTTGGCATGTACAAAGGTTCGGTGGTGTATATTTCATAATGACGAAAGATAGACCAAGGTGTAACGCAGCAAACAAGTTCAAAATGATAGCGATGATGATTGGGGTTTGGATTTCGATACGAATAAGGTCATCAATACCTGTCATACCTTTGAAAATCAAAAATATGGACTTGATAAATCCTTGAAAGAAAAGAAAGTTTTCGTCCCAGCACTTGAACAATTAAAAGAAACAAAGTTTCGGCGATACGTCTTTCATAATGACGAAAGACAAGCCAAGGCAAAAGAAGAAATTTTTGTCGCGCCACCTGAACAATTAAAAGAAGCAAAGGTGGTCGTCAATGCCCTCCATACCTTGTAAAATCAAAAACCTGGAATGGATAATCGTTGGAAGAAAAAGAAGTGTTAGTCCCACCGCCTGAATAATTAAAAGAAACAAAGGTTCGGCGATATGTCTTTCATAAGGAAGAAAGACAACTCGAGGCAAAAGTTAAAGGTCCAATAAAAAAAACTTAATATTACAAAGGCACCACTTCTAATTTAAGGTCCATTTGGACGTCATGACATCAAGAAAAGGCTCAAATTATCTGCGTTTAAAAGACAAGCGACAGTAAGAATCTATTTATAGAAGCCTGCCGCATGCCCCATACCCTTGTTAAAAAAACAAAGGTTTGTTGATACATATTTCATAATAAGAAAAGATAAGCCGAGTTGCGACGAACCAATCAAATTGAAAATGATAGCAATGATGATTGGGATTTGGATTTTGCCATGGATAAGGTCATCAATACCTACCATAATTTTGAAAATCAAAAATTTGGACTGGATAAATCGTTGGAAGAAAAATAATTTTTTGTCCCGCAGCCTGAACAATTAGAAGACACAAAAGTTTCGGTGATACGTCTATCTTATAATGACAAAAGACAAGCTAAGGAAAAAGAAAAAATTTTTGTCCCACGACCTGAACAATTAAAAAACAAAAGTGGTCGTCAACGCCTTCCTTACCTTTGAAAATCAAAAACCTAGACTAGATGAATCATTGGAAGAAAAATAAGTTCTTGTCAATACGCCTTTCATAATGACAAAAGACAAGCCGAGGCAAAAGTTAAAGGTCCAATAAAAAAAATTAATTTTACAAAGGCAGCACTTCTAATTTAAGGTCATTTGGACGTCATGACATCAAGAAAAGGCTCAAATTGTCTGCGTATAGAAGACAAGCGACAGCGAGAATCTATATATAGAAGCCTGCTGTGTGCTGAGTGCCAGGCCCGGCTGCGAAGCCGCCAGGCTCCCGGTACTATATATATATATATATATATATATATATATATATATATATATATATATATATATATATATATATATATATATATATATATATATATATATATATATATATATATATATATATATATATATATATATATATATATATATATATATATAAACACAGCTGCGCATACTCCAACCTCCACCACAATCTATTTGAAGCCTCGAGATTTTTCCCATTTCACAAATTTCGAATTTTCTTTACATCCTTCCTTATGATCTCTTCTAAGTCTATTTATAGACAACATGCTCTTTTCGTTTGGCCCCAAAGGGATACCCAAAAATATACTCTTTGGCAATCTCTCATCCTTTATCCGTGAACCATGGCCCAGCCATAATAAAGTTTCTTTCATTATAATCCTAAACGGGGGGAGGGGATCTAACTACATTTTTTGTACAGCTTATTTGTTCAATATATTCTACGGTTATTCAAATAAGTACCTAAAATTATTCTTTGACAATTTCTTTGGAAGAATTTAATAACAAATTTTCCCAATCCGTTTGATGCAACCGTGTCTTAAAATCCTGTATACCCACTGTCATCATTTTGGCTTCATATATTCTAATCTTAGTCCATAGACTCAACTTTCAATTCTATCTGAGTCATTTCACCTGTGAGAAAACACCCTGCATCTCTACTATTCTACTTTTTACACCTTCACTGTATTCACCGACCATACTAATAATATTATAAAAGTAGACAAAGAGAATCCCCTTGATAGATTTTTCTTTTGCCAAACATCACCATTTCAGCCTGATATATTTCTAGGCTAAGCAACCTTGTCTTTTTAATACTAATTTTCGTACCCATTATTACAACCCCTTTCAAAACCTCCAAAAGATCAGTCAGTTTATTAACGTTTTTTCTTATAGAGTCCACTAAAAATCGACTGCATAATTTAAGCCTAGGAGTTCTAAGTTTAGGTTCCTATTATTTACAGCGTCTTTTATTCTGATAAGTATTATCATGCTACGTAATTTGCCTATAACAGGAATTAAGCTGATACCTCGGTAAAGACCGAACCCTTACTTTTATCACCTTTTTTATACAGGGATTCAACTAAAGATTTCTTAAAACAACTAAGTGCTTTCCTTTTTTCAAGGATCACACTCGTAATCATCAGTAATTTATCTTTTATTCTGTAATCTCTATATTTCAAAATTCATTTACCACACTATTAGCATTTGAGGCCATTTTAATTCAATCTTTTTATTGCTGTGTCCAACTCTTCCACGCAAATTAATTCTCTCCTCATTTCAAAATTGTTGAAAACTTTTTCTTTCTTCTCTATATCATTTCCTATAGCATTAACAACGGTTTCTGATTCTCAAATTTTTCCTGATATCTTACTTTACATCTTCCCTAATTTCTAATTTAGGCTCCATTTCAGTTTCTAACTGAAAAAAGTTAAAACTGACTACTTTCTTCTAATTTCGTAGCACCTCAATACAATATCTTGCTATTTTGTCGTCTGGCTGCATCTTTCAAATTTCTAGCAATTTATTCATGGGATCCATTTTGTATCTGCTTAATTCATATCTTAATGCCTTCTCTATTTTCCGTGTATTTCTTTGATTCTCGTATGATCCATCACTTAGAAACTTCTTATGCAAACCCTTTTTATCTTCTAACTGTCTTTCCTAAGACTTCATCTCCCACTTCACAAACTATTTCCCAACAATTACTACATCACTATTCTATATTGCTAAATTCTAAGCTCTCCAGTATCTAATAGCCAACTCTTCTTGGGATTAGAATGCCTCTTACCTCCCTTAGAAAGCCGCCTTAGCTTTTTCTAAAGATAATTAAAATATGTACCCTTTTACTACCTTCAAGACGAAGTCAGTCAACTTACAAATTTAGTAATATTTTTACTCATTTAGTGATTTTTTTTTCTAAAAGATTTTAGTATAATCCTATTTATTTATTGGTGGAAACCATATCCTTAGTGTCGATTAGTAAAATATGATTTTTTTTTTTTTATAGTTATACCTGTGAACCTTTTCCCTCAAAAGGCTTAGACAGTAAATGCTGTTGGGTAGGAATTTATTTACTTGCGTTTAGCAATAAGGATTCAAGATAGCAAATGAGAAGCTGAACTTCATTTGATACTGTGATTAAACAAGAACATGGCTGGAATTCTCACCTCTGCTGAAAGATCTTCGTGAAATAACGGTTAGAAAAGAAAGGTTTCTCCTCCCCCCCCCCCTCTCTTCTATGTTTTGGTGATATTATGAGACTGTCTACTACTCTACTTTTAAAGACAATATAGGGATTTGTACCTGGTGAGTCCTTATTCTGGCCTTAGCCTATATGAGAGAAGTCAATTAATAGTATATAGAGTGATCAACTGACACGATATCTAATATTATTTTTCCTAAGCTACAAGTAGCAATGTTTTTGCTGCATAATTTCATACTATTTTGAGAAGTTGTAAGAAATAGTCTACATTCGAACTATTAGAGTAAATGTTCGAATCTAATCATACTACTAATAAGAATATCAAATTTAGGACAAGGAACTTGCTTTCACTGCTTTCTTGTTTTGTAAACTCATTTAGAATTAAATAAAATCAAATATATTAATACGTGGCAAAATTATCATCAATCGTTTTTATAGTTTACTTTTTAATATAAACGCACTCAAATAGGAATCTGAAACTAATTATACCTGACTTGGTGAAGTTCAGGAGTCTTGCTCGTCTTTAATTTCGTTAGCAGAACACGAACAACAAAAATAAGTAGAGTAAAGTTTACCTATAAAATAGGAAAAAACATCAATTTTTGCATATGCCAGCTATATTTTTAGTAAAAAAATAAAAAAAATAAAATGAAAATCAAGAACAAACGGTCTCCTAATAAAAATGGAAGTCAACTTACTGCATTTTACTTAGATCTCCTACCAGGCACTGCTTGGCGTAGAAAGTGACGTCTACCTCCTCCATCCCCTTCGGTCCATGGCAAGCGTTTATGCTTCGATCTGTCTGATGTATGCCGTCAACAGAAACTCAGACAGTCTGTCGGACCATTGTCTAATCGCTTGGTCGCGACATTAGTTCCAACCGGCTTTCGTAGCATCAAATTCAACGATTGTCTTTGCGGATAAATGTGAAGGCATTCGAAGCAGGCGGACAAACCATCTTAAATTACACTTAACTGCTTGGGTCAGAAACAAAGACTGCTTAGTGGACTGTAGTAACTTTTCGTTGTTAGAAAACCCAAGCCACTGCAGACCTTTGATCCGTTTCAGGTATATTAAAGATCCTAGTAATATATCCAAGAGATTGGGTCGACAGTGCTTATATACAACAAACACATGAAACTCCTTGCTTTAAAATTAATTGTACGGCTCTTTCATGTACGGTTGCATGGTTAATTACTATAAATCATGTCCAAATTATGGATAAATTATATCATGAGCACTTATGAACCTAGGAAAAAACACGACGATTGCTGTTGTATTCGTATGGCTCACTATGTAGAAATTGCTAACTTTTTAATTGAAATTAAATAAACTACTGCGAAAAAATAAACTCAAGTAAAATTTGTTCATCTTTAGTGGAATTTCCTAGAAAAGGATACTACAAAAATACACACCCACTTTAAATTCAAATATAGGTGAGGTTTGGGGAAGGGGATAGTAATTAATCTCTTTTTGATTCCTAGGAATATTTTTGGACTATGCCTGTAACATTGGTGCTAAAGTGAGGCGGTTGATAATAACGCCACATGGTTGCCATCGCGATATTTCTTCAGTTAGGAGGAGGCGGTTGGCAAGTGTTACCAAGAGTTTTTTATCGTTGATATTTAAATTGTGATATATTTCATTTCGCTACTTAGGTACAATATTGAATGGGAACTTGTTTCATGGGGGTATTGTCGCGTAACGATGTCCCGGAAAAAACCCTTATACAAAAGATTTGTTCAAAGAATTTACCTTGTCAATTGTGGAAAAAAGCCCATACATTTAATTTTTGATATTTTAGGCCCCTTCATAATAAATGTACGGATGGAAGATTTTCATTTTCGATGTATTGTTTTACAAAAATTAACCAAGAATGTAAAAAAAAAAAAAAAAATTAAGATTGACGGAGGATGTAGTAGGTTCCTTTCGCATATAAGAGAGCCTTGGATGAAAGAGCTTGTAGTTGCAAACGGTAAGCAAAAGGCAACACTTGTCAATAGAAAATGAAATACTAAAAATTGAAGTTTTTATCAAAACATGTGTAGTAGCTAATTCTCTTATTTAATCCTGAATCTTAAGATAAGATATACGTTACTTTTGATGTTGCTATTAAAATTTATTACAAAATCTATTGAAATCTATAAAATGTTAATTATGTGGCCCGAGGGTGCGCAATGTCAACCCATGTTGTGGAGATTATTGCTTATTTTGAATAATTATACTTTTTTCGGAAAGCAAATGAACTATATCAGCTTTCTTCTTCGAAGCATTACTGTGTAAAAGTTGTATTTTGACTTAATAATTCGGGTTTTAGGAGACGGTAGCCATCTTTACATTTAGGATAACCTTGGCTATCAAACAGTTCGTGGTAATGAACTGTAGGTAAGGAGCGACCCGGCTCAATTTTGATACCAATAGATACATCAAAAGAATTGGGTTTTTATGCTGATTTTAAATATATAAGTTTCATCAAGTATAGTTTTACCCATCAAAAGCTATGAGCCTGAGAAACCTTGCCTTATTTTCGAAAAAATGGAAAAACACCCTCTAAAAATCAAAGAGAATCTCAATGAAAATCCCACCATCAGATTCAACATATCAGATAACCCTACTTTAGAGTTTTCAAGCTCCTATGTGTAAAAATATGGAATTTTGTATTTTTTGCCAGATCAAGGATTTGTGTTTATTTGTTTGTTTGTTTATTTCCCAGGGTGATCGTATCAATCCAGTGGTCCTAGAATTTTGCAAGAAGGCTCATTCGAAAGGAAATCAAAAGTTCTAGTTACCTTTTTTGGAGGGCAACCAGGCCCCCTCCCATGCTCATTTTTTCCCAGAGTCACCGGATCAAAATTCTGAGATAGCCATTTTGTTCAGTATGGTCGAAAAATCTAATAACCATGTCTTTGAGGACGACTTAATCCCCCACAGTCCCTAGAGAAAGTTTGACTTTTTCACAACTTTACTTTTCAAAACAATAAAAAACTTTATCGCAAAGAGCGGGGCATTGAAGAGGGGACAGCCCCTTTCATATATGGAATAATTTCTGTTCGTCTTAAGTTTTAATGTCGCTCTTTACTTTCAATTAAAAAAACTTTTTATTTTTATTTAAGGTGCTATTAAAAACGGTCAGGAATTGAGTATAACTCCAATGAAAATAAAGAACAACATTAAAAGTCAAAAGGAAATAGTTCTGTATTTTAGGCGGTTTGTCCCCTCTTCAAAATCCTGTTCTATACGCTAAAGTTTTATAATGCTTTTAAAGTACTTCTTATTCCAAGTAAATGGCCTTTCGTGTTTGAAAAAGTCGTGTTTGAACAGTCGTATTTGTGTTTGAATAGTTAAAGGATTGTGACAAAAAGTAAAAGTTCGGTGTAGAGAGCAAGGGACTGAGGACGGTAAGGTCATTCTTATATACGGGATAATTTGTGTTAGTTTTTAACCTTTAACATTGCTCTTTTATTTTCATTTGAATAACTGTATTTTTTTTTTTTAATATATGTTTAGGAACGAATGCATAAGCATAAGGCAGTAAGGCTTTCGAAACTTGGAGACGACCTGTCATTTTCTGAATAGCTCTAGGCTAATTGGCAATCTCAGAGTTCTCTACATATAGCCGTCTAGTCCAAATCAGACCGAATTTTAGTAGACAAAACATAAATGTTTATTAACGAATACACAACCGATTGGTAGCCAGTTCTTTAAACTGGTAGGCTATTTGTCATTTTGGATAGTAATAAGCTGATAAGTAATCTCAGGTGGGTTTTTTTCAAAGCATTCTGACCCTAGTCAGGCCAAGCTTTTTCAGTTTGTATCTTAGAGTGGCTGAAAATTTAATCTCCTATTTGGTACTACCTTAACATGGAAACTTCTGCATAGATAGGAAGCATGGAAATTTATGCATGGGAATTAAACTGTAGCTTTATAAAGATGGCGTCTCTGAATTTTACTGGAGAGATTTTTGGTCTTTGTTTGGTAAAAAATACTTTTTTGTGACACCCAATGATAGAAACTTGCAGTTTTACGTGGCACGACCGCACTCGTTATTAAACAACGCACTAAAACTTTCAATTTTAGCCCGAATGACACCCTTTTGGAAATTATTACAATACGGTCACCCCTTTGAATAATTAAGAAAAAAAACAAGTTTTTTCAACTGAAAATAAGGAGCAACATTAAAACTTAGAACGAACAGAAATTATTACGTATGTGAGGGGGTTCACCCCCTCGTCAATACCTCGCTCTTCACGCTAAAGTTCAAATTTTGTTCCAATTCTTTAAGAATAACAAAGACCGTTTAATTAGAATAGTTAGCTCTTTTGAATGTACTAAAAAAAATTCTTGCGTAAAGAGCGAGGCATTGACTAGGGGACAAACCCCCTCATATACTTAATAAATTCTGTTTGTTTTAAGTTTAAATGTTGCTCCTTACTTTCAGTTTAATTTTTTTTTTTTTTTTTTTTTTAATTTCTGAACACTTTTAAAATAATGCTGGGAAATCCAGCGCACCCTTCATAGAAAGGTCCCTTCCCCCATGAAAACATCCTCCATGGAAAGATCCTCCCACGTAAGCCGCTCCTACCCCTCCCCCCCCCCCGACCTCTTCAGAAAAAATCCCTCCTGAAACCGTCTGTATACTTCCCAATAACCAATACTACATGTAAATAATGGATAAAGTTCATAACTTGCAGCCCCTTTCCTGGACTTTGTGGGGGATTAAGTCATCCTCAAAGACATATTTATTATATTTTCGGCTATGCTTAACAAAATGGTTATCTCAAAATTTTGATCGGGTGACTTAAGGTAAAAAATGAGCGTGCGAGGAGAGTAGGATGCCTCGTCTGGATTTGCTTGGCCCAATAGTAATTCCCATGTTATTTGCGTACAGCACGTTCCTTGGTGTCTTTCTAGAGCATGTACTTATGGATTTGGGTGGATTATGTTCCTTCCTATGCTATTTTAAGGGTTTATGGCCCCTCCCATGCTTTTCTATGGGTTTATATTCCTTCTGATGCTACTTTATGGGCTCATGTTCCCTCCCATGCTATTATAAGGGTTTTTGTTCCCTTCCATGCTATTTTAAGGGCTTATGGTTTCTCCCATATGATTTTAAGGGTTTATATTCCTTTCCATGCTATTCTATGTTCCCTCCCATGTTATTTTATGTTCCCTTCCATGCTATTCTATGTTCCCTCCCATGCTATTCTATTTCAAAGAGAGTCAGTCCTCCCTCACACAGTTTCACGTGCAAATTGCCAAAAAAATTAAGTTTTGAGGAGATTACGTTCCTTGGCATCTTTTCATGTTTTCAATCAGAAGGGTTTTTGAAAGCGCAGTGTGTACATGTGTGTAGGCATTGTTATTTAAAAAATTGGACGCTACAATCAGAATTCTTTGATTGACATTTGCAAAAAAAAGGGGTAATAGATTTGTGAATTGGCGTGTAGGTTTGACATCACCAGAAAAGTGTGAGGAAAATTTTTTGTTGGTGGGGGGGGGGGGGGCTTAAAAAGGCAAAAATGGGGTGAACAACATTGGGTTATAAGACGGTTCGTGAAAATCCCAAGGTTTTTTCTGATTTTTTGGACAATTGCCTTAACTTGAGAGTAGTTTGTTAGAAATGTGTTGTTGATAATTAAAAAATAGGATGCGAAACTCAGACAAACAAAAGGATTGTAAGAACTGATTGTCTAGTATATTTTTCATTATATTTCTCAGGTCAAGTAATATGAATAAATGTCGGAGTGGATGTTCTACCTCCCCCTGATCTAGTAATGGAAATTCTTTGTGCTCAGGGTGTTTAAAAACGTAACATTTGTTTTACTACATGAGTTATTAGACAGTTCTTTAAAATTCCAAGGTTTCTTCTGATTTTTTGGACAATTGCCTTAACTTGAGAGTAGTTTGTTAGAAATGCATCGTTGATAATTAAAAAATCGGATGATAAACTCAGACAAACAAAAGGATTGTAACACCTAAATGGCTCGTATATTTTGCATGATATTTCTAAAGTCAATTAATATGAAGAAATGTCGGAGTGTAGGTTCGACATCACCAAGCTCCTGTGAGGGAAATTCTTTTTGGTGGGGGGCTTATAAAGGCAAAAATGGGTGAACTACATGAGTTTGTAAGACGGTTCGTGACAATTCCAAGGTTTTTTCTGATTTTTTGGACAATTGCCTTAACTTGAGAGTAGTTTGTTAGAAATGCGTCCAGCAAGCACGAAGATTTTTTGGACAATTGCCTTAACTTGAGAGTAGTTTGTTAGAAATGCATCGTTGATAATTAAAAAATCGGATGCTAAACTCAGACAAACAAAAGAATTGTGACATCTGATTGGCTCGTATATTTTGCATGATATTTCTAAAGTCAATTAAGATTAAGAAATGTCGGAGTGTAGGTTCGACATCACCCGGATCGCGCCAGAGAACTGTTTTGTTGGTGGGGGGCTTAAAAAGGCAAAAATGGGTGAACGACATGAGTATATAAGACGGTTCATGAAAATCCCAAGGTTTTTTCTGATTTTTTGGACAATTGCCTTAACTTGAGAGTAGTTTGTTAGAAATGCGTCGTTGATAATTAAAAAATCGGATGCTAAACTCAGACAAACAAAAGGATTGTAACACCCGATTGGCTTGCATATTTTGCATGATATTTCTAAAGTCAGTTAAGATGAAGAAATGTCAGAGTTTAGGTTTGACATTACCAGGCACGTGCGAGGGAAATTTTTTGTTGGTGGGGGGCTTAAAAAGGCAACAAGGGGAGAACTACATGAGTTTATAAGACGGTTCCTGAAAATCCCAAGGTTTTTTCTGATTTTTTGGACTATTGCCTTAACTTGAGAGTAGTTTGTTAGAAATGCGTCGTTGATAATTAAAAAATAGGATGCTAAACTCAGACAAACAAAAGGATTGTAATACCTGATGGGCTCGCATATTTTGCATGATATTTCTAAAGTCAATTAAGATGAAGAAATGTCGGAGTGTAGGTTTGACATCACCCGGCACGAGCGAGGGAAATGTTTTTTTGGTGGGGGGCTTAAAAAGGCAAAAATGGGTGAACTACATGAGTTTATAAGACGGTTCGTGAAAATCCCAAGGTTTTTTCTGAGTTTTTGGACAATTGCCTTAACTTGAGAGTAGTTTGTTAGATATGTGTCGTTAATATTTAAAAAATCGGATGCTAAGCTCAGACAAACAAAAGGATTGTAACATCTGATTGGCTCGTATATTTTGCATGATATTTCTAACGTCATTGCATGATATTTCTAAAGTCAATTAAGATGAAGAAATGTCGGAGTGTAGGTTTGACATCACCAGGCACGTGCGGGGGAAATTTTTTTGTTGGTGGGGGGCTTAAAAAGGCAAAAATAGGAGAACTACAAGAGCGTATAAGAATGTTCTTTAAAATCCCAAGATTTTTTCTGATTTTTGGACAAGGGCCTTAACTTGTGATTAGTTTGGTAGAAGTGCGTTGGCGATAATTAAAAAACCTTATTCTAAACTCAGACAAACAAAAGATTTTTATCACATTATTGTCTCGTATATTTTTATTGATATTACTAAATTCAATTAATATTAAGATATGTCGGAGTGTAGTAGTGAACTCCCCAGGCACGTGCGAAGGAAATTTTTTGTTGGCGGGGGGCTTAAAAAGGCAAAAATGGGTGAACTACATGAGTTTATAAGACGGTTCGTGAAAATCTCAAGGTTAGTTCTGATTTTTTGGACAATTTCCTTAACTTGAGAGTAGTTTGATATAAATGCATTGTTGATAATTAATAAATAAAATGCAAAAATGAGACAAACAGAAGTATTGTAACACCTGAATATCTAGTTTAGTTTGGAATATATATATAAAGTCAATTAAGATGAAGAAATGTCGGAGTGTAGGTTTTACATCACCAGGCACGTGCGGGGAAAATTTTTTGTTTGTGGGGGGCTTAAAAAGGCAAAAATGGTTGAACTACATGAGTTTATAAGACGGTTCGTGAAAATCCCAAGGTTTTTTCTGATTTTTCTTTTCGTTGAAATGCAAGAGTTGGAATATTTCAGTAGTGTTTTGTTGTGCTTTACCTTGTCACAGTTACATTCTCTTGATTTTTCAAAGTTCATTTTGGATTTTTTACTTGAAATGCAAGAATTGGAATATTTCAGTAGTGTCTTGTCGTGGTTTACCTTGTCACAGTTACATTCTCATGATTTTTCAAAGTTCATTTTGGATTTCTTTCGTTGAAATGCAAGAGTTGGAATATTTCAGTAGTGACTTGTTGTGCTTTACCTTGTCACAGTTACATTATCTTGATTTTTCAAAGTTAATTTTGGATTTCTTCCTTGAAATGCAAGAGTTGGAATATTTCAGTAGTGTCTTGTCGTGGTTTACCTTGTCACAGTTACATTCTCTTGATTTTTCGAAGTTCATTTTGAATTTCTTTCGTGAAATGCAAGAGTTGGAGTATTTCAGTAGTGTTTCGTCATGGTTTACCTTGTCACAGTTACATTCTCTTAATTTTTCAAAGTTCATTTTGGATTTCTTTCCTTGAAATGCAGGAGTTGGAATATTTCAGTAGTGTTTTGTTGTGCTTTACCTTGTCACAGTTACATTCTGTTGATTTTCATAGTTCATTTTGAATTTCTTTCATTGAAATGCAAGAGTTGGAATATTTCAGTAGTGTTTTGTTGTGCTTTACCTTGTCACAGTTACATTCTCTTAATTTTTCAATGTTAATTTTGAATTTCTGTCGTGAAATGCAAGAGTTGGAATATTTCAGTAGTGTTTTGTCGTGGTTTACCATGTCACAGTTACATTCTCTTGATTTTTCAAAGTTCATTTTGAATTTCTTTCGTGAAATGCACGAGTTGGAATGCTTCGGTAGTGTTTTGTCGTGGTTTAACTTGTCACAGTTACATTCTCTTGATTTTTCAAAGTTCATTTTGGATTCCTTTCCTTGAAATGCAAGAGTTGGAATATTTCAGTACTGTTTTGTTGTGCTTTACCTTGTCACAGTTACATTCTGTTGATTTTCCAAGTTCATTTTGAATTTCTTTCGTTGAAATGAAAAAGTTGGAATAATTCAGTAGTGTTTTGTTGTGCTTTACCTTGTCACAGTTACATTCTCTTGATTTTTCAAAGTTAATTTTTAATTTTTTTAGTGAAATGCAAGAGTTGGAATATTTCAGTAGTGTTTTGTCATGGTTTACGTTGTCACAGTTACATTCTCTTGATTTTACCAAGTTCATTTTGAATTTCTTTCGTGAAATGCAAGAGTTGGAATGCTTCGGTAGTGTTTTGTCGTGGTTTACCTTGTCACAGTTACATTCTCTTGATTTTTCAAAGTTCATTTTGAACTTCTTTCGTGAAATGCAAGAATTGGAATATTTCAGTAGTGTTTTATCGTGGTTTACATTGTCACAGTTCATCTTCTGATTTAATACATGCAATAAACTGGCTAGTGTCGATAACCGGACAATTCATTTTTTCTCTTTTTTATCAAAAACAATTTTCAATGTCTCCAAGGCAGAGCAATTTCTTCATAAATTCCACTATTTAATGCCCACCTCCGGCACACAGAGACAACACACACAAAGAGTCTCTTGGATACACAATACAGAAATTTAATTCAGGAAATTTTTTTGTGTGTGCTGTCTCTGTGTGCCGGAGGTGGGCATTAAATAGTGGAATTTATGAAGAAATTGCTCTGCCTTGGAGACATTGTGATAAAAAAGAGAAAAAATGAATTTTCTGGTTATCGACACTAGCCAGTTTATTGCATGTATTAAATCAGAAGATGAACTGTGACAATGTAAACCACGATAAAACACTACTGAAATATTCCAATTCTTGCATTTCACGACAGAAAGTCAAAATGAACTTTGAAAAATCAAGAGAATGTAACTGTGACTAGGTAAACCATGGCAAAACACTACTGAAATATTCCAACTCTTGCATTTCAACGCAAGAAATCCAAAATGAACTTTGAAAAATCAAGAGAATGTAACTGTGACAAGGTAAAGCACAACAAAACACTACTGAAATTTTCCAACTGTTGCATTTCAAGGAAAGAAATCCAAAATTAACTTTGAAAAATCAAGAGAATGCCACTGTGACAAGGTAAACCACGACAAAACACTACCGAAGCATTCCAACTCTTGCATTTCACGAAAGAAATTCAAAAATGAAGTTTGAAAAATCAAGAGAATGTAACTGTGACATAGTAAACCACGACAAAACACTACTGAAATATTCCAACTCTTACATTTCAACGAAAGAAATTAAAACTGATCTTTGAAAAATCAAGAGGATGTAACTATGACAAGGTAAAGCACAACAAAACACTACTTAAATATTCCAACTCTTGCATTTCGATGAAAGAAATACAAAATGAACTTTGAAAATCAACAGAATGTAACTGTGACAAGGTAAAGCACAACAAGAAACTACTGAAATATTCCAACTCTTGCATTTCAACGAAAGAAATTCAAAATGAACTTTGGAAAATCATGAGATTGTAACTATGACAAGGTAAACCACGACAAAACACTACTGAAATATTCCAACTCTTGTATTTCACGAAAGAAATTCAAAATGAACTTTGAAAAATCAAGAGAATGTAACTGTGACAAGGTAAAGCACAACAAAACACTACTGAAATATTCCAACTCTTGCATTTCAAGGAAAGAAATCCAAAATTAACTTTGAAAAATCAAGAGAATGCCACTGTGACAAGGTAAACCACGACAAAACACTACCGAATCATTCCAACTCTTGCATTTCACGAAAGAAATTCAAAAATGAACTTTGAAAAATCAAGAGAATGTAACTGTGACATATTAAACCACGACAAAACACTACTTAAATATTCCAACTCTTGCATTTCACGAAAGAAATTCAAAATGAACTTTGAAAAATTAAGAGAATGTAACTCTGACAAGGTAAAGCACAACAAAACACTACTGAAATATTCCAACTCTTGCATTTCGATGAAAGAAATTCAAAATGAACTTTGAAAATCAACAGAATGTAACTGTGACAAGGTAAAGCACAACAAAAAACTACTGAAATATTCCAACTCTTGCATTTCAACGAAAGAAATTCAAAATGAACTTTGAAAAATTAAGAGAATGTAACTGTGACAAGGTAAACCATGACAAAACACTACTGAATTATTCCAACTCTTGCAATTCTATTATAGAAAACCAAAATGAAATTAGAAAAATCAATAGAATGTAACTGTGACAATGCAAACCACAGCAAAAAACTACTGAAATATTCCAGCTCTTGCATTTCAAAGAAAGAAATCCAAAAATGAATTTTGAAAAATCATGAGAATGTAACTGTGACAGGGTAAACCACGACAAAACACTACTGATATATTCCAACTCTTGCATTTCAAAGAAAGAAATCCAAAATGCACGACAAAACACTACTGAAATATTACAACTCTTGCATTTCAAATAAAGAAATCCAAAATGAACTTTGAAAAATCAAGAGAATGTAACTGTGACAAGGTAAACCACGACAAAACACTACCGAAGCATTCCAACTCTTGCATTTCATGAAAAAAAATTCAAAATGAACTTTGAAAAATCAATAGAATGTAACTGTGACATGGTAAACCACGACTAAACACTACTGAAATATCCCAACTCTTGCGTTTCACGAAGGAAAATAAAAATGAATTTTGAAAAATTAAGAGAATGTAACTGTGACAAGGTAAAGCACAACGAAACACTACTGAAATATTCCAACTCTTGCATTTCAACGAAAGCTATTCAAAATGAACTTTGAAAAATCTAGAGAATGTTACTGTGACAAGGTAAAGAACAACAAAACACTACTGAAATATTCCAACTCTTGCATTTCACGAAAGATATTCAAAATGAACTTTTAAAATTCAATAGAATGTAACTGTGACAAGGTAAAGGACAACAAAACATTACTGAAATATTCCAACTCTTGCATTTCAAAGAAAGAAGTCCAAAATGAACTTTGAAAAATCAAGAGAATGTAACTGTGACAAGGTAAACTACGACAAAACACTACCGAAGCATTCCAACTCTTGCATTTCACGAAACAAATTCAAAATGAACTTTGAAAAATCAAGAAAATGTAACTGTGACATGGTAAACCACGACAAAACACTACTGAAATATTCCAACTCTTGCATTTCACGAAAGAAATTCAAAATGAACTTTGAAAAATTAAGAGAATATAACTGTGACAGGGTAAACCACAACAAAACACTACTGAAATATTCCAACTCTTGCATTTCAACGAAAGATATTCAAAATAAACTATTAAAATCAACAGAATGTAACTGTGACAAGGTAAAGCACAACAAAACACTACTGAAATATTCCAACTCTTGCATTTCAACGAAAGAAATTCAAAATGAACTTTAAAAAATTAAGAGAATGTAACTGTGACAAGGTAAACGATGACGAAACACTACTGAAATATTCCAACTCTTGCATTTCAACGAAAGAAATTCAAAATGAACTTTGAAAAATCAAGAGAATGTAACTGTGACAAGGTAAACCATAGCAAAACACTACTGAAATATTCCAACTCTTGCATTTTAACGTAAGAAATCCAAAAATGAATTTTGAAAAATCATGAGAATGTAACTGTGACAAGGTAAACCACGACAAAACACTACTGATATATTACAACTCTTGCATTTCAAGGAAAGAAATCCAAAATGAACTATGAAAAATCAAGAGAATGTAACTGTGACAAGGTAAACCACGACAAAACACTACTGAAATATTCCAACTCTTGCATTTCAAGGAAAGAAATCCAAAATGAACTTTTAAAAATCAAGAGAATATAACTGTGACAAGGTTAACCACGACAAAATACTACTGAAATTTTCCAACTCTTGCATTTCACGAAAGAAATACAAAATAAACTTAGAAAAATTAAGAGAATATAACTGTGACAAGGTAAAGCACAATAAGACACTACTGAAATATTCCAACTCTTTCATTTCAACGAAAGAAATCCAAAATGAACTTTGAAAAATCAAGAGAATGTAACTGTGACAAGGTAAACCACGACAAGACACTACTGAAATATTCCAACTCTTGCATTTCAAGGAAGAAATCCAAAATGAACTTTGAAAAATCAAGAGAATGTAACTGTGACAAGGTAAAGCACAACAGAACACTACTGAAATATTCCAACTCTTGCATTTCAACAAAAAAAAAATCAGAAAAAACCTTGGGATTTTCACAAACCGTCTTATAAACTCATGTAGTTCACCCATTTTTGCCTTTTTAAGCCCCCCACCAACAAAAAATTTCCCTCGCACGTGCCTGGTGATGTCAAACCTAAACTCCGACATTTCTTCATCTTAATTGACTTTAGAAATATCATGCAAAATATACGAGCCAATAGGCGTTACAATCCTTTTGTTTGTCTGAGTTTAGCATCAGATTTTTTATGATCAACGACGCATTTCTAGCAAACTACTCTCAAGTTAAGGCAATTGTCCAAAAAATCAGAAAAAACCTTGGGATTTTCAGGAACCGTCTTATAAACTGATGTAGTTCACCTATTTTTGCCATTTTAAGCCCCCCACCTACAAAAAATTTCCCTCGCACGTGCCTGGTGATGTCAAACCTACACTCCGACATTTCTTCATCTTAATTGACTTTGGAAATATCATGCAAAATATACGAGCCAATCAGGTGTTACAATTTTTTTGTTTGTCTGAGTTTAGCATCTGATTTTTTAATTATCAACGACGCATTTCTAACAAACTACTCTCAAGTTAAGGAAATTGTCCAAAAAATCAGAAAAAACCTTGGGATTTTTACGAACCGTCTTATAAACTCATGTAGTTCACCCATTTTTGTCTTTTTAAGCCCCCCACCAACAAAAAATTTCCCTCGCACATGCCTGGTGATGTCAAACCTACACTCCGACATTTCTTCATCTTAATTGACTTTAGAAATATCTGGCAAAATATACGAGCCAATCAGGTGTTACAATCCTTTTGTTTGTCTGAGTTTAGCATCCGATTATTTAATTATCAACGACGCATTTCTAACAAACTACTCTCAAGTTAAGGCAATTGTCCAAAAAATCAGAAAAAACCTTGATATTTTAACGAATCGTTTTATAAACTCATCTAGTTTACCCATTTTTGCCTTTTTACGTCCCCACCCAACAAAAATTCCCTTACCCGAGCCTGCTGATGTCGAACCTACGCTCCGAAATTTCTTCATCTTAATTAACCTTAGAAATATCATGAAAAATATAAAACCCATTTAGATGTTGCAATATTTTTGTTTTTCTGAGTTTAGCATTCGAGTTTTTAATTATCAACGACGCATTTCTAACAAACTACTCTCAAGTTAAGGTAATTGTCCAAAAAATCAGAAAAAACCTTGGGATGTTCATGAACCGTCTTATAAACTCATGTAGTTCACCTATTTTGCCTTTTTAAGCCCCCCACCAACAAACAATTTCCCTCGCACGTGCCTGGTGATGTCAAACCTACGCTCCGACATTTCTTCATCTTAATTGACTTTAGAAATATCATGCAAAATATACGAGCCAATCAGGTGTTACAATCCTTTTGTTTGTCTGAGTTTAGCATCCGATTTTTTAATTATCAACGATGCATTTCTAACAAACTACTCTCAAGTTAAGGCAATTGTCCAAAAAATCTTCGTGCTTGCTGGACGCATTTCTAACAAACTACTCTCAAGTTAAGGCAATTGTCCAAAAAGTCAGAAAAAACCTTGGGATTTTCACGAACCGTCTTATAAACTCATGTAGTTCACCCATTTTTGCCTTTTTAAGCCCCCCACCAAGAAAAAATTTCCCTCGCACGTGCCTGGTGATGTCAAACCTACACTCCGACATTTCTTCATCTTAATTGACTTTAGAAATATCATGCAATATATACGAGCCAATCAGGTGTTACAATTTTTTTTTTTGTCTGAGTTTAGCATCCGATTTTTTAATTATCAACGACGCATTTATAACAAACTACTCTCTATTTAAGGGAATTGTCCATAAAATAAGAAAAAACCTTTGGATTTTCACGAACCGTCGTATAAACTCATGTATTTCACCCATTATGGTCATTTTCAGTCCCCCACCAACAAAAAAGTTCCCTCGCACGTGCCTGGTGATGTCAAACCTACACTCCGACATTTCTTCATCTTAATTGACTTTAGAAATATCATGCAAAATATACGAGCCAATCAGGTGATACAATCCTTTTTTTGTCTGAGTTTAGCATCCGATTTTTTAATTATCAACGACGCATTTCTAACAAACTACTCTCAAGTTAAGGCAATTGTCCAAAAAATCATAAAAAACCTTGGAATTTTAACGAACCGTCTTAAAAACTCATGTAGTTCACCCATTTTTGCGTTTTTAAGCCCCCCCACAAACAAAGAATTTCCCTCGCACTTTCCTGGTGATGTCAAACCTACACTCCGACATTTCTTCATCTTAATGGACTTTAGAAATATCATGCAAAATATTCAACCCAATCAGGTGTTACGATCTTTTTGTTTGTCTGAGTTTAGCATCCGATTTTTTAATTATCAACGACGCATTTCTAACAAACTACTCTCAAGTTAAGGCAATTGTCCAAAAAATCAGAAAAAACCTTGGGATTTTAACGAACCGTCTTATAAACTCATGTAGTTTACCTATTTTGCCTTTTCCACCCCCCCACCAACAAAAAATTTACCTCGCACGTTACTGGTGATGTAAAACCTACACTATGAAATGTCTTCATCTTAATGAACTTTAAAAATATCATGCATAATATACGAGGCAATCTGATGTTACAATCCTTTTGTTTGTGTGAGTTTAGCGTCCGATTTTTTATTTATCAACGACGCATTTCTAAAAAACTACTCTCAAGTTAAGGCAATTGTCCAAAAAATCTTCGTGCTTGCTGGACGCATTTCTAACAAACTACTCTCAAGTTAAGGCAATTGTCCAAAAAATCAGAAAAAACCTTGGGATTTTCACGAACCGTCTTATAAACTCATGTAGTTCATCCATTTTTGCCTTATTAAGCCCACCACCAACAAAAAAGTTCCGTCGCACGTGCCTGGTGATTTCAAAACTACACTCCGACATTTCTTCATCCTAATTGACTTTAGAAATATCATCCAAAATATACGATCAAATCAGGTGTTACAATCTTTTTGTTTGTCTGAGTTTAGCATCTGATTTTTTAATTATCAACGACGCATTTCTAACAAACTACTCTCAAGTTATGGCAATTGTCCAAAAAATCAGAAAAAACCTTGTGATATTCACGAACCGTCTTATAAACTAATGTAGTTCACCAATTTTTACCTTTTTAAGGCCCCACCAAAGTAAAATTTCACTTTCACGTGCATGGCGATATCAAACCTATACTCCGATTCACAAATACATTACCCCTTTTTTTGCAAATTTCAATAAAAGAATTCTGATTGTAGCGTCCAATTTTTTAAACAACAATGCCTACACACATGTACACACTGTGCTTTCAAAAACCCATCTGATTGAAAACATGAAAAGGTGCCAAGGAACGTAATCTCCTCAAAACTTAATTTTTTTGGCAATTTGCACGTGAAACTGTGTGAGGGAGGACTGACTCTCTTTGAAATAGAATAGCATTGGAGGGAACATAGAATAGCATGGAAGGGAACATAAGCCCTTAAAATAGCATGGGAGGGAATATAGAATAGCATGGAAGGGAACATAAACCCTTAAAATGGCATGGGAGGGAACATAAGCCCTTAGAATAGCATGCGAGGGAATATAATCCCTTAGAATAGCATGGGAGGGAACATAAGCCCATAAAATAGCATCAGAAGGAACGTAAGCTCTTAAAAAAGCATGGGAGGGACCATAACCTCTTATGATAGCAGGGGAGGGAACATAATCCAACCAAATCCATAAGTACATGCTCTGGAAAGACACCAAGGAACTTGCTGTACGCAAATAGCATAGGAATTGCTATTGGGCCAAGCAAATCCAGACGAGGCATCCTACTGAGGAGGCTTAGTTGCTATCCATTTTTGGTCACTTAAAAACGGCACTAGAACTTTTAATTTCCGTTCGAATAAGCATTTTCGTGATATTCTAGGACCATTGGATTGATACGATCACCCATAGGAATAAAAACACACAAAAAAAAAAACAAATAAAAACGCATCCATGATCTTTCTTCTGGCAAAAATACAAAATTCCACAAATTTGCAGATAGGATCTTGAAACCTCTACAATAGGGTTTTCTGATTCGCTAAATCTGATGGTTTGATTTTCATTAAGAATTTGTCACTTTTAGGGGGTGTTTCTCCCTTTTCTCGAGAATAAGGCAATTTTTTCAGGCTCGTTACTTTTGATTGGTAAGACTAAACTTGATGAAACTTACATATTTGATATCAGCATAAAAATTCGATTATTTTGATTTATCTGCTAGTATCAAAATTCCATTTCTTAGAGTTTCGATTACTATTGAGCTGGGTTGCTCCTTACTTACAGTTCGCTACCACGAATTGTTTGACAAATAAACACGTGCCTGCAACTGCAACCAGTCTTCTCGGAAAATGCACAATCTTGTATTTTTGCAAATAGGCGCTTAAAACTTCCAAATGAATATGATGAATTTGTAGAAATGTGTAAAGAGAAATAAACGAGCATAATTGCGCAGAATTAATTTTGGCAGTGTTTTTTTTTTTGCTTTGAGTTATCTGAGTTCTTTCAGATAAAATACTTAGAAAAAAAACATAACCTGCTGAATTTGACTTTTTTGCCTAATTCTAAGAAAAACAACTTAACTAAAGGAAGTCATACATGAAACAGAGGTAATACACTCAAACCAAACTTAAAAGTATTTAGGCCTACCTAATAAATACAGCACATGAAATTAAAGGCATGTTTCGGGTTTACTCACTAATAATATGCAAAGCATTGGTCCTTGTAGAATCCAAAAGCAAGGATGATCGTGGTATCCCCACCAGCACCTAAGTATAAAATTTAGATATAAAATATAAAACATAAAATTCAGGAAATATAAATATAAAATTCAGATTATAAAAATAAAGAACTAGAACTTCTGATCAGAGAATTGAGGATGCATTCAAAATACTGTTGCTCTGCTTTGCTGATTTTTCTTCTTAAATTTGCCTTGGGGCCGATGAAACATTTATCAATAATGGTCATTGGATATCTCAGATTTAAACTAGAATATGATTGATCATAATCAATTTTGGTTAGAATTGGGAGGATTGATGATAATTAATTCAACCAAGAGCCATGCGAAATAAATCCCTGTTTTGTGTTTAGGATATCCGGAATGTTATATTAAAAATATACAGTGATAAACATCAAAAAAGATTATTTAACTAAAAGTAATTGACGATAATGAAACTTAAAGAGGTCAAAAACTTTTTGTAGATGTGGAGGCTACTGCCCACCTCAATACCCAGTATTTTGGAAACGTTTGAACTATTTCTTGATATTCTCATAATAAACATACGAAACTAAAAGAGGAAATAATAAATGAAAAATAAATAAAAAAAAGGTGGGAAAACGAAGATTTTGTCACCCAGTGGCAAAATATGAAGACAAAGAACAAGAAAATAACAAGAAAAAAAAAACAGAAATCTAACCTTTTGAAGTTTACCCGACAAAAAGCGAACAGACACTGAATAAAAAACCAGGCAGGAATCAATGAAAAAAGGATTTACCAAAGAGACTGAGCAAGAATATTTTGCCTTGCAATAGTTTTAGCTCGTCTGCAATTTCTTTTTTCGTTAGATATGCAAATAGGTTCTCTTAAATCTGACTGGGCGAAAATATTAATTGAGTCTTTTAATATTAAATTGTTATATATTGGGCTTAATGAAATGCCTCCGGTGTCTCTATTTATAGCCAAATTTCTGTTTATATATATATTTTTTTTGATCTCAATTGCCTCTTTAAAAGATTGTGGTAGGCCATTTACAGTAGATATAAAAGCTTCCTCCTCAAAAATTACCAAATGTGTAGGATTTTCAAAGATATGCAGGGCCAAGGTGGAATCAAAGTTGGCATTTTTATTTTCAAAAATAAGGGACTTATCTATTGAAATTTTGTGTTCATGCAAACGTTCACCTAGTTGTTGATGGGTCCTACCAATTAAAAATTTCCCACATGAGCACAGGACTCTGTAGACACCATTACCCAGTACATGGTCAGTATTATCTTTTCCTGAGTTGAAAAAATCTTCAACTTTTTGTTCACTTTTGAAAGGAACAGAGAGATTGTGTTTATATAAAATTTTTCCAAGTTTATCGCAGTTTTTATCCAATTTATCCAAGTTTTTCTAAGTTTTTAAGTTTTGAGATGTATGGTAAAGTGCTGAAAGTTTTGTTTCTCAATTTCCGGAATAACTGAATCAAGGGAGACGGGCTCCCTATTTTCTTGTTTTATCTTTCTCAATCGTCTATCTTTGATATTTTCAATAAGATTTATTGGTATCAATAAGACAATTGCAGAATAGAATATCTACGAGAAATGTAGATACCGATCATTATGGGTTGGCTTTCTGTATATAGAAAATTCAAGGCTAGGAGTATTTTTTATAATCAAAACATCCATGAAAGGTATCTTTCCTGGGCAAAAATTAATTTTTTTGTCCACCTCAAATTTAAGAGAACCTGTTTGCATACCTAATGAAAACCGAAATTGCAGACGAATTAAAACGATGGCAAGGCAAAACATTCTTGCTCAATCTCTTTGGTAAATCCTTTTTTCATTGATTCCTGCCTGTTTTTTTATTCAGTGTCTGTTCACTTTTTGTCGGGTAAATTTCAAGAGGTTATATTTCTGTTGTTTTTTTTTTTTTTTTTTTTTTTAGCACTGAGGACGACTTGGTGGAGGTCCTTGTCGAAATATTTGCTTGTCCTTCGTCTTCATGTTTTGCCACTGGCTGACAAAATCCTCGTTTTCTCACCTTTTTTATTTTATTTTCCATTTATTGTTTCCTTTCCTCTCTTAGTTTCACGTGTCATGTATAGTCAGTGTGGTCTTAGAATGTATCTCATAATGAACAATCTAGCATATAAACAATGTGATAAAAATCTTGAATATGTCATCGCAATGCGTTGACAATAAAAAAGCTTATGTATCCGCATTCGCTTAAACCGAGTCAAATATTCTAAAAAGGTACTGCTAAATTAAGTACTCGGAAATACCAGTTTGTTATATTTTTCCACTCTAAAATTCGTTTAGAAAAGTATTGGCTTGACTTTGAACTAAATAAGGGAGCTCACGCATAGAATAATTTAAATTTAAAGCAGATTTTCATTTGAAAAAAAACTTGTTTTTTATTTAATTTTATACCAATATCAGAATACTGCAGTAAAATTAATTGTCTTGGCGCAGTCGTTCTACGACCCAAAGATATTGTTCACTAGTGGTGTGTTACTTTCTTCGATGCAACTTTGAGGATTTCAACCCAGCAGTAAGTAGAAGTAAAATAAAATAAATAAAAAGCAAATAAAGTGCGGTTTACATATGTTGTCATCACTGCTGATGATAGGAGTCGTTGTTTGACTCCAAATAAAAATGGATATTCATCAAATGAAAACAGTCCTATTTTGCAATAAAAATACCAGCCTAAAAATGTACTTTCAATGATAATAGCCAATCAAAGCTATCAAAATATGTGAAGGGGGGCAAACAATTCCAGGGTTGGGGGATGGTTAAATAAAATCCCTTGAGCCTGTCCCCTTCCCAATTGGAGCCACTGAAGACAATTTAAAAAAAAAATCGTAATTAATTTAAGAAACTTATTCAATCCGTTTCATAGAAGGGTACAAATACACAAAAGAAATTTAAATCTTCCTGGCACAAAAAAAAAGAAACAAAAAATCCTCTTAAAATAAATTAAAAGTCTTCTGAACATCTTGAAAAGATACTGATCATCTTAGGAAGGTTATTCCTACTTGAAAATTTTTATAAGCACTTGATTTGTTTGTATCGTCGTCTTTTTATTACTTCAGAAAATTGGTTGTACATAAATTGTTGGTTCTCGCTTGAACAAAATAACTATGAAGCTGTTTTTGAGAAAGACAGAGCCCCACTAAAAGATGAAAACACTAAAATTCTAGATGGCGCTTAGAAACAGAAAAGTGCAGTAGTCGTTTCTCTGTTTTGGAGTAACAAAATCAGTTAGGCACATCAAAATTCCTACAGATTTTGATACAAAGCTCTAAAATGAATAGAAAAATTGTCTACTCAGGCATCTTACTCAGAATTACCTGTTAGTGAAAATAAAATCTCAAAATAATAGCCTATTTTTGAGAATGCAAGAAAAAGTAGCTTTAGGTTGAACTTTTTGCCAAAAAAAAATATAATTCAGCAACCGTTTACAGTTGATAAAATATCAGCAGAATCTTCTCTATATTTCATTTTATAGTTTTGTAATATTTCTGCTCAATAGCATTTCTTCTTTTGTCCCTGACCATAAATGTTGAACATCGAACTTCTTTAAGAATGCCTCGATTCTGAAACTAAAACCAAGTCTTAGTTTAGAACAAACCGTTTGTGGGGAGTCGAAAATTCAATTTATTGTGAAAAAATGCGATACAAAAGTATAATAGGACACTTCCTGATTTAAGAGCAAATATTCATATTCTGGGAGAAAAAAAAGGTTGATAATCTTTTTCATTTAGCTATTTTTCCGTTCTTTGAAATAGTCTATGTGGGGGTCCCGAACGAAAGTCTGTTATTTAGCACCAAAACGTTTAATTTTGAAATAATTGAAACGCCCCCACTTTTCTTGAGAGCGAAATTCTCCTACGAGCAAAGTTATCTTAGTCTGCTAAGTTGTTTTCATTATCAGTAAAAGCAAAAAAATATAAATAAATAAGCTGAGATAATCTCATGAAGTGGATTGTGGATCCTTCGACCAGGAGCAATCAAATTATTTTTATTACTTTTTTTTAAAGAATGAGTTTTCCCGGAGTAGAACAATATCCCCCTCAAGTTTAGGCTCATCAATAAGGAAGAAAAAATCCATCATCTCAACTTAAATATATAATTACATAAACTTATACTGTTAAATTAGTGATCGTAACTAACTAGCAACATAATATAGTAAACTGAAAAGAATTTGATATTTGGTGTACGATCGTAGCTCATACGCGTAATGAAAACTGCTCTTACCACAGATTTGGTTAATAAGTTCAGTTAACAAGCCAGTTAATTAATAGGTCAGTTCAATAGAAAATTCAGTTCAGTTAGGGTTAACAATTCAGTTTAAGAAAAGCAAACAAGCTTAAAACACGTGCAACACAAGCAATTTAAGGTTGTAAGGTTGTAAAGAAGTATCGAACTTAATGAAACCAAACAGCGTTGATAAATTATTAGATTCCTATGGTCTTTGTAACTAACTTTATTTGTATCGTCATTCTGGTATGTCTTGGGGGTTCTGATGTTCCCTCAAATCTGAAATATTTTTAATGAGGTAATTTTATTTACAGTTTTATCTTCAGCATTGGATTTTGAATTCACCGGAGAGAGCATTTGGGTACAAACCAAGAAATTTTTTTTTGTGAACTTTAATCGGGATTTCACGTTTCTTCTCTTCTAATCAGTAAAACAAAATGTTATTCAAATAAAAAAAAATGGCCTAGAGCTTTAAAAGACTTGACAAACTCGCTCAAAATCTAAAATCAGATTCTTTTGAGATAATAAATTCTAATGGAAAAGTCAAGTGTAGCTTACGCTATAAGAACTGTTAAGAAGAATCTTTAGGATTTATTATTGGAAAAAACTCGTCTAGGAGTACTCTTTTCAAAATATTGCTACAAATTTCAAGAAAAATTTCAGTATATCTAGTTCAAAGTAATACCTTTCAGAACATTATTTAATATGGACTACATTGAAACCAAATTTGTCAGCTAAGCAACGTACTTTTTGGATTAATTCCGTTTAATTGAATTGTTAAACAAAAACTATTCCCACAGAAGCTTTTTTTTCTGATGTTACTTTCTTTTCTGGAAAGCTGTAAACGCTATGACATTAGGGAGTCTCATTTTCTGCTACTAGTACTACCGAAAATTAAAATCATTATTTAAAATACTATGAAACCCAGCTTTATGAAAAATGTCTTAAAAATAAAGTTGTTAGCCAAAGAATACTTTTATATCCTGTTTTCCAGTCAGTATGAATGGGTTTCTTTTTTTTTTTGTGTTTTTTTTTTTATTTCAAAAAAGTAAAATTGAAAAGCAAATATTGAAAACCAAACTATGATCCTTGGTGCATTTTTTAATCTGTGTCCTTGCACATGGTCTAAAAAGTTTTCTAATCGGATTTTTATTAGTCTGGACTGTAATAAAGATGGATTTTGAAAAATTTTGATTACTTGATGATAGAAGCTAAAAGCAAAATCTAAAGGCATTTGCAAAACTATTCGTAAAACTGCCCCGGTAGAGATACTTACGCTACACCTTCTCCTTCATAAATCATACACATCATCCACATTAAAATCAACGGCACTGGAAGTATCCAACCAAGGAGAATATAAACTTTGGCGAGTTTTGCTACTCGGAATACATGAACTAGAAAGAAAAACATATATCAAACTATAAAGGATAAAGAACCTGTAGAATCATTGATGGTTCACAGGGCGTCAAATTGACGTTTCAATTACTGGGTCATTTTTTGTAGGGGTATGTAACAAAACTTTTACCAGATCTTACGTCAGCGGCAATCAAAACCTGAGCCCCTAGTTGCAAAACAGTGCATCAATCCACTGGGCTACACCAAGGTATCAAATTAAGGGGTGGGATGAAAATATACAGGAAACTGAAGGTTTGAAATGAGAAAGATATGTTCATCTGAAGAGCAAGGATAGGTAAGGAAAAGGTAAATACACGTATATCCCTTTAAATAAGGTCTTTAAAATTTTGAAAAAAATATTTTTAATAAATGTTAAAATGAAAAATAACATTTTTTTGGTTTTCAGAGTTCAAAGTGTCAACATAAAAATTGAATATTATATGGACATTAATAATCCAGTAAGTTGTAGTGAATAAAATAAAAATTTCGCAATAGGCATTAGTGACGTATAATCCTGACATATTTGTATTAACCTTCATATGTGTCTACTGACCTAATTTCTGAGCATTTATATATATATATATAGTGTACCAAGCTGTTTTTATGTAACCCTAATTGACAAGCAGAAGAGGGGCAGTAAACCCGTGGCAAATGCCATTGTACCTGCTAAGAGAGTATAACTTAAACTGCAGGGATCGGGCTGAACGAAGGCTGACACTTCCCTCGTTTATTGGGGTTAAACCGGGAGAAACTATAATGCTAAATGCCGTGTTGAACTATATATCGCGACAAATGGCTGTCGGAATAAAGAAGGAGGTGTTTTTAAAACGAGTCGTAGAATTTTTTGATAGAGACTCGATTTTAAAGGCAAAAGAACTGTTAACCAAGGAGGCCAAAACTGGTGATTGATTTACGAAATGCGTGCAAGATGAGGATAATTTAGTGAACATTGCTACGCTGCTTGCACGATGCGCTTGAAGAAAGAATAAAACTCCCCAAGTTCGTTATATTTGATCCCCAAGAAGTACCGGCCAGTGGAGCAGAAGTAGGTGCATGTGTTATATCGTCGATGAATGAAATGCAACGGCAGATCTCGGGTTTTCTCGAGCGTTACAACCATGTTTCACTCCCATGGAAGCCCGGCAATTCTGTAAGTAGCGATAGCCAACCTAATCCCACCCTAGATAGACATTCTCCGCTACCTTCTTCCGTAGTTCTGAAGAACCAGCCCCCCCCCCCTACTAACATGCCAGAAGAACAAAAACAATTTCTTACGAGCATGTGCGGAGAAGACCTATCGGTCGATGATGTTGAATTGAAAAGAAACCGATCTGAATGGCGTCTTACTGTTAAAACGAAGGACAAGGCAGACAGCATTGCTTATTCTATCAACCAGAAATCATAAAGTGTAGAAGCTAAGGTGAAATCCCCAGTTTATATAGGCGTGATCAAAAACATCCCAACCACATATGATGCTGACATGGTGAAAGTCTTCGTTTCAGGTTGCGAAAAGGCAGAGGGGTGTGGTGCTAGTCGAACTTATAAGTTGTACTTTTCCTCCCGTTATGAGCTAGACCTGGACATGAAAAGCCCACCAAAACCATATTTTGAACGTTTTCCGATTAAAAAATTTGTGTACCTCCCAAAACGGTGCTATAATTGCCAGAAATTTGGTCACGTTTGAGCGGCGTGCTCCGCTCCCCAGATTTGTCCACGTTGTGGTGTCCAAGGCCATACGTCGAATGCTAGTACCCCATGCACGGATGTGCAACATGTAGGTCGACAAAACATACATGTCAGTCATTCCAATGCCCTGAGATAAAAAAGCAAATCGGAAAACAAAACACTCCGATAAATGAACATAGTACTAGGATTGTGTCTTGGAATATGAATGGAAGTGTGTCGCACAGAATACCTGTATTTGAAGAACTATGTCGGCGTAGCGATATTCTGTGCATCCAAGAACATTTACTGACAAATGATAGCCTCAGCCTACTCATGTTTTCGGACAATCATTCATTTTATTTTGTACCAGTCCAGTCTCGTCAACGCGGAAGGCCCTCTGGTGGACTAGCGATCGTATGTAGTTCTGCCGTTGATTCCGAGGGTTTTCATGCAGCTGAAAACTTTATGGCTATATGGGGTGGAAGCCTGGTGATTGTCAATGTCTACCTTCCTAAAAACTACAGCGACGAAGAATCCGATAACTGATTCTAGCAAGCAGTGCGAGCTCTTGCAAAGTGCCTCAAGACTACTATGTTGTCCAAACTGGAATGTGTTATAATCGGAGGCTACAACTGTAATCTAGCCGACGACTCGTCTCCTCGGTCCCAGCTGATCCTAAGTGCACTTGAAAGTCGGTATCGTGTGCTCCCAAAAGACAAAGATTTCACATTTGTTCATACTAGTGGTTCAGTCTTAAATATAGACCATGTGGCATGCACACCGAACGTGAGTGGCACAGTGAGCGTACTAATGGGAAGTCACTCCGCCGACCACATCCCTACTGAAGCATGTGTTCATGTGTGTATCCCAGAGGTCAAAAGTACTTCACAGTGGTATGAAATAAAAGATCGGTCAAATGCCGACTTCCCACATTATCGGACAGTGCTGGACACGACACTTCAGAAGATCAACGTGCCATTTAGTCTACTACAAGTCAACCAGCATAGGAATATCCAGGAAACTAAAATACAAGTTAATGCCTTCTGCGCTGAAATCACCCACGCACTAGTAACCGCAGAAAATGCGGCTATTCCCATTAAGAAAATTCGTAAAGGTACTGAAATCCCAGGGTTATCAAAGAATCAAGAGCTAGTGAAAGCATGTCAGAATGCTCAGTTCTGGTTATCAGTGTGGAGGGAAAGTGGGCGTCCTAAATTTGGTGTGTTGAATTATCTTCGTGTACATACAAAACGTAAATTTGAGAAAGCCCTCAAGCAGCACCGCACGAATGTGAAAAATGAATATATAAAGAGAGAGTAACTAGTGATCTAAGTCATTTATGGAAAGACCGCATGAAAGATCGCCCAAACACGTGTAAGTCCATGCCTAGTGATCCAAATCACTGGCGAGCTTACTCTAAAAGAGTGAATTTAGTGCCCCGAATCCCAGTGTAGCTAGACCGTATACCGAACAACTTGAATCTGTGCTATAAAACTCGAGTTTTCCGGACTTTACCGTATCTGTTTCGGATGTAACTGCAAATGACTATATACTGAAAAAAAATCACGTGGAGCTGACAGTTTGTGTGCACTTCACCTTGTGAATGGTACTCGTCTTTTTCATGAAATGTTAACATTATTGTACCAGATAATATTCGTAGTCGGTTTTTGTACCCGATGTTTTCTGTACAGGGCAACTTCCGCCCGTCCCGAAAAAAAGGAAACCAGCTAACCTATGCTCCTCATATTACCCAATTACTGTGTCGCCAGTTTTATGCAAGCTTCTAGAAATGCTTTTATTGTCAAATGTTAGACACTGTTGCCAAATGCCAAACCACCAGTTACATTATTGTACCAGATAATATTCGTTGTCGGTTTTGTACCCGATGTTTTCTGTACAGGGCAATTTACGCCCGTCCTGAAAAAAGGGAAACCAGCTAACCTGTGCTCCTCGTATCGCCCAATTAATGTGTCGCCAGTTTTATGCAAGCTTCTAGAAATGCTAATATTGGCAAATGTTAGACACTGTTGCCAAATGTCAAACCACCAGTTTGGTTTTACGGTAGGGCTCGGTTGCGCTAATGCTCTGTTCACCCTTGATTATATTTTCTCTGGTTCAGAGGCAATGGGTGATCCACTAGTTATTGGCTCTTTTAATGTGAGCCGGGCTTTTGACTCGTCATTGCACGCGCAGATCCTTCTACAAGCGTATAAACAAGGGATAAATTTGTGCATTGTCAGAGTATTATATTATATGTACAATAACCTTAGAGCGCAAATCAAAATACCCTCAAATCTTGTCGAATCCGCTGTTGTACCGGTCCGTAAAGGAGTCAGGCAAGGTTCAATTGTGTCTCCGAGTTGGTACAACAATATTTTTCCTTCAGCGCAAGCTCAAGTAGCTATTTCTTGTGCTTCAAAAGGGACAGAAGTTTCATTGATGACGTATGCTGACGACTTGCTTAATTTGAACAGATCCGCTGATCGACTATCGAAGAATTCTGATGTGTCGAATAGGGAATACAATAACGTAGGTTTCTCGTTGAATATGTCAAAATCTGTCATCTTGTTTTTCAATGCGGAGCAGTGCGAAGAAGAAATTCATTTGGGTGATTCAGCTGTGAAACCATCTGAGAGTATTACTTACCTTGGTTTACCAATCGTTCGAAGCCTCCACTCCACCGGGACGCTGCTTATACGCCACGTATAAGTGAAAATACGGATCGTGTACGGGTCAATTATTGGTAATAGACATCGGTTCTGCCGTAAATATCTTGCCTCGCTAAATAATGCCATTACCCTTCCACGGGTACTATATACAGTACCTTTTTGGAAATGCCTGTCGTCTGCTCAGTTTGCCAAGTATGAGTTCTGTTTTTTCGATTCGCGATGTTCCTTCTGAGAATTCTACCAGGCACGAGGATCTCTTCTATCATGCGTAATTATGGTGTATCCGATCCAACAGTCTGTGTTAACATTGTCGCCGAAACGCTAAGGGAATAGCGAACTCGATGCGAGCCACCTTGTTCCAGCAGATTCGCTAATATTCATAATTTGTAAATATGTTTGGCAATATTCCCAACTGCGACTTTTCTTTTCTTTTTCCTTTGTTATACTCCGTTTTAATTCCATGTGAATTTTCTGGCAATAAATTTACTTATGTAAAAATGTGGGAAAGCCATCATAACCTGAATAAATTGTAAAGATAGCAAAGTGTGACTTTTGCAGTAACGAAGTATTAAATTTCTTTGTGTAAGGATTTTGAACAATTGTACCCTTGTCAACAAGGACCATGAAATGCAAATACAACTAGCGGACTGCCGTTTCAAACTCAAGGAGTCAACGACAAGTATATTACGTGATTTGAATCACATAACCAAAAAACAGGGTCTTTTAATAGAAAAAGTGGAAACCAATCTTTGAACAAAGAAGTATCATTAGGATGACATCAAACTGGTCTCTGACCAATGACAGGAAAGAAGAACAAAATAGATAGAACTTAAAAAAGAGATTGAGGAACGAAAACGGGTTAGTCTTTTTATGGAAATCGAACGAAGAGTAAGTGTTTACTTTGTAATAGTGATAAGCTACCACTGTCGGTCTGAAATTCTCCTTTGGGATAAAAGTTTGAAGATAAAGGTTAAAATAAGAAAGAAAACCTCAAAAAGGCTTTCTGTCACTTGGAGATAATTTTAATACGTATATAAGAGAAATTGATGATCTTAGGACTTATAGTTTCGTTTCGTATTTTCACCTAAACAAGACTTGAACCATCTGGACAAAATAGACTTTTATCTTTTATCTTCCCAAGATTCTTTCTTTCTTCTCCTTCTCTTTCTCTTTGCTACAAGTTTTAGTATCCGCGTCTGTAATTTACCTAAATAGGGTCATAGGTTAATCATTCTCAAGAGTGTGTAATCATAATACTAAACTTGAGAGTAAATTTAAACCAAGGTACTGAGAAAATTCTCATACAATTTATAATTAGACCCATTTTAGCGACTTAAAAGCACTATAAGGAATCAAAACGTTTCCAACGCTAAGATATGAAAGGAATAGATCCACCATGAGTTCCAATTAAAATACAATTAAAAAATTAGAAATTGCACCACGACACGCGCAAGAGGAGAGAATAAGAGTAGAGGAAGACGCACAAGCTAAAATAAACGCTCTACAGGAGCAATATGGAGACGCTCCAGTCACAAAGAGGCTTCAAAACCTATTTGTGGAGCAAGCGCGCCCCATCTCGTTACTAACATATCCAAATGAAATCCATTCATGGTTTATCACACTTAAACAAATACAAAGGAGTTTAGGGAAAGATGATATTGCTATGATAAATCAAGCTATCTGTTATACAAGAGGAGAGATACAAAGATTCGCAACAAGTTTAGATATTCACAAAATAAGAGATTTAGACCATTTAGAAGAACTTCTAAAAGAAGCCTTTTTACATGAAAAACCAGCCGCACAAAAAGTACAAGAGCTGT
The DNA here is from genome assembly GCF_049724085.1 of Artemia sp. Qi Xiang Cuo. Taxonomy (NCBI): domain Eukaryota; kingdom Metazoa; phylum Arthropoda; class Branchiopoda; order Anostraca; family Artemiidae; genus Artemia; species Artemia sp. Qi Xiang Cuo. Next base: position 43,307,918 of record NC_142799.1, read on the forward strand.
TCTCTGAAAACCAAAGGCCAGCTGAGTAAGTACACTAATTTTACTCCCAGATCAGGGGAAAGGCGATAGATTATGCAAAAAATTCTCCTGGTATAAGAGCAAACGACATTACGATGAGTATTTTTAAGGGTGGCATGCTCCCTTCCATTGGAAGGAGAGTATTAGAACAATCTAAGGCCTCGGACGACCAAGATGAATTATTAACACTTGCAAAAAGATTCGAAGCAATAGATTTAATATATAGGAACTCCCCAGATATGTCCCTGGGAGCAGCGGTAGTAGACTCAAGAGACAGGAATTCCGCTAAAGAACCTGGAGTTAACCACAGAGTAGAATATAAAAACAAGGGCAATTATAAGTATGAAAAGGGAAAATGTTTTAATTGTGGAAGACTGGGACACATGAAAGTGGATTGCAAAATCCCAAAGTGTACAAATTGTGGAAAAGCCGGACATTATCGTAATGATTGTTGGCAAAGTCTAGCATGTATAAGGTGCCAAGAATTCGGGCATAGTGCAGACAAATGTATGGCACCAAATCCTATTGGAAAAATAAACTAATCAGGCCAGGACTTAGAGGAGGTACGTCCCAAGACTGAAAATAAAATCACAAGCCCTCCCTCTAACCAACATGAAGATATTTGTTTTAGTGCGTTACAGGAAAATAAAACTGAACCAAGTTCTTTCCCATTTATGTGGACTGCTAAAATAGCCGACCAAAATTTTATAAAATGTTTTGTAGATAGCGGGTGCCAAAGAAGCTTGTTAAAGGAGGAAATATTTCAAAAATTGCCAGTAGAGGTTCGTAGACGCCTCAAACCATCCTCCCGAAATGTAAAATCTTTAAGTGGAGAGACTTTACCACTAATAGGAGAAACAGGCTAGTGGGAACAGAAACAGGCTATTGGGAACAGAAACAGGCTAGTGGGAACAGAAACAGGCTAGTGGGAACAGAAACAGGCTAGTCGGAACAGAAACAGGCTAGTGGGAACAGAAACAGGATAGTGGGGACTGAAACAGGCTAGTGGGAACAGAAACAGGCTAGTGCGAACAGAAACAGGCTAGTGGGAACAGAAACAGGTTAGTGGGAACAGAAACAGGCTAGTGGGAAAAGAAACAGGAGTAACTAGCACGGAAAGACTAGGACTATGAAACAGGAGTCACTAGCATGGACAAGACTAGGACTATGAAGGTCACTAGCACGGAAAGACTAGGACTATGAAACAGGAGTCACTAGCACGGATGATTGAGAGGAGTTTTGTTCTAAAGATGAATGAGTATCTAATCTCTTTCAAGAGGTATTTGTCAGCCGACAAATATTTATAAAAAAAAGAGAAAAAAATGTCATTCAATAATGTTCATAAGAAAATTATTCTTATAGAATACTCTATCTAGCGTTACCGGATTTATATAAAATGGTATTTTTTTTACACCAGTTGAAAACTTATAAACGACGGTTTGTAAATATAAGACAAATTACAGATAAACAAAGAAATGACAAAGGGTTCAATTCAAATAAAAAAGCTAGTATAAAATAGAAACAGTACTCATTTCTATTCTTCAAGCAGAAAATAAAAGTTTCCCATTCATTGTCACAGATCCGGCAGACATGCTTAGTACAATTTTCTAAATTGAAAATTCACTGCCAATAGGCTAAAGAATATCGATAAATTGCAGGCGTTACGGCTTACTGGAGATTCATAAATCGACTAGCTCCAATGTGACAACACAAAAATTGAAATTGTTGGTTATTTGGGATTTCTCTATATAGAAAAAGCAAGATGGGTTCAGAATGTTCGAAATGTTCAGCATTCCGTTCCCAGTGTCAAACACTTTGTATTTCTTTCAAATAGAAAATGAGTTAAAATTTTTCGGGTTAAGTAAAGATTAAACGAGATATTTTTTAGAAGATGACAATATAGAAAGAAGATGTAATTTAAAGAGTATACCACTATTGTGCAAACACCAATTTATTATTAGAAGCACACAAATGAACTCCTGCAGTTTAGCAAACTATATGGAAAATAATGCATTAATTAATAAAGAGTGCCAAACCAAAATTATAAAGGAAAATAAAATCTTAATCCAAAGAATTGGAAGGGAAAAGTATATAATCACATTTGCTTTCAAGGAAGAAATAAGAATACATTTCGAATGTAAAACAGAGAAAAACAGTAAATTCAAATATATAAAGGGCAGCTCAATAGTGAAATTGCCAGAAGAATGTTTTCTAACTGAAAAAATGCTAAAGATAAACAGAATGTATAGGGGACAAATTACAAAGGAAATGGCACCTTTAAATATATCGATAATTAGCCTAGAAGGAAACCTCTCCATAGCCGGTATAAAAAACGAATGGAGCGAAGAATTTGAAGATTTAATCTATATATATTTCCAGAACAACACCAAGACGCAGATTGTTATAGCTGAGCTAATAAAAATGCACATTTCCTTAAAGGAAGAAAAAGAAAGGAAAAAGGCTAGCTATTGGATATTTTTTTTCAATACCCTTAATTTATTTTTATCTTTATTAAGACTAGTGTATATTGCAATTATATTCAAAACATTGAGAAAATCATAGTTATACTATATGAAACAAAAGTCTCAAGGATTCCACGTAAATGTAGAACAGGAAGAGATTGAACTAAATTGATTCTTAGCAAATTATTGTTTCATTAAGGAAAAAATAACTGTACTAAGAATTTTAAGTGTGGGAGGTTGTAAAAATGTGGGAAAGCCATCATAACCTGAATAAATTGTAAAGATAGCAAAGTATGACTTTTGCAGTAACGAAGTATTAAATTTCTTTGTGTAAGGATTTTGAACAATTGTACCCTTGTCAACATGGACCATAAAATGCAAATACAAATAGCGGACTGCCGTTTCAAACTCAAGGGGTCAACGACAAGTATATTACGCGATTTGAATCACATGACCAAAAAACAGGGTTTTTTAATAGAGAAAGTGGAAACCAATCTTTGAACAAAGAAGTATCATTAGGATGACATCAAACTGGTCTCTGACCAATGACAGGAAAGAAGAACAAAATAGATAGAACTTAAAAAAGAGATTGAGGAACGAAAACAGGGTAGTCTTTTTTTGGAAATCGAACGAAGAGTAAGTGTTTACTTTGTAATAACGATAAGTCACCACTTTCTGTCTGAAATTCTCCTTGGGGATAAAAGTTTGAAGATAAAGGTTAAAATCAGAAAGAAAATCTCAAAAAGGCTTTCTGTCACTTGGAGATAATTTTAATACGTATATAAGAGAATTTGATGATCTTAGGACTTATAGTTTCATTTCGTATTTTCACCTAAACAAGACTTGAACCATCTGGACAAAACAGCATTTTTTTAAGGTTAGAATAAGCCAAAGTAAATTTCTTCCCAGAAATTTAAGCTTTGAATAACTGAGAGTTTAAAGAAGGAAGGAAACCTCAACCAAGAAGAAAAGAAAGCTAGTAGCCATTTGGGCTCTCGCTTTTTCAGCCTAGAGTCCCTTGAGGTTTAGCTTGACTTTATAAAGACCTTATATCCAAAATTGGATTTATCGGACAATAACATAAATTAACAACCCCCCCCCTTTGTGCAACCCTCAGACGTTTATACGAAGAGGAACACCGTTCCCTTTTTATCACTCTTTCATTTCGTTAACCCGTACTGCTTGTTTATACAAAAGTAACCTGAATGTTTATACACGAAAGGTCAGGGGGAAAAGGGGAACAATATTACCAGCTTAAGAATTTCTAAACCTTTATGTCCAGATATTTTCAATTAAGTTTCCCTGCTAAAATTAAAGCTTAATAAAGGTCAAAGGAATACACAATCCTATAAAGAAATAATAAAAGAATCTCTTGGTTTAGGTTAATGAAAATTGGAATTAAAAGCAAGTACGGTTATTCTTAGCTTAGCTCAAAAATAGCTTGAACTAAATGATTTTATAACCCAGAACTCAAGCCTTGACTAGCTGTTCAAGTGCAACCCTTTTAAGTTGAAACATTTGTTAGCTTAGGATTAACTTAATCTTTTTCTTTTCGGTATACATCGGTGGATGTGAACAAGTAGATCTTTTGACCTTAGAAGAGGTTTTGGAAGTAGCCAACATAGATAGAATTAGAATATTTTTCATTTTATCTTATTTTATAATAAAATCAGTTGTCACTGAATTCTGAGTACCGATTCTTATCCAACGCCTCAGTCTATATCACGCTACCAAATTTATTAGCCCTGTTAAGTAGGGGCAACCTTACACTTACTTACTTATGGTACTTATTTACTGATATTTTTTCAGGAAATTTTTATTTTGCTTCATTTTTTTATACTTTAAGAGCTTTTGATACTTATAAGTAGAAAAAATACTTATAACTTTAAATAAAATATAGTAGAACTCAAATGAACCTAGATTGTGAGCGAACAAAAGTCATGATAATCCTAAGTGTTTAACAGATATCCACAAAATTAGCATGTTTTAATCCAGCTGAAATCAAAACTTACGGATTTTTCTTCTCATAAGTTTCGAATAGCCAGTTTCGTATTAAATCAGTACTGAAGCAGGGTTGCGTTCTATCCCCTGTTGGGGTACCCGCAAGACTGGGGACCTTGCGGTCGATTCTATTCGCACTTGAGGAGTGGCACCCCTCGAGGAAATTATAGCCCAGTAAACGACACAGCATTCGCATGGGACTATGATTAATGGATAATTTTTCTGGGCGTTGTCTGTTTGGGAGGGCGTTTTCGGGCTGAAAAACCTCTTGCTAGCTATTTTATCTACTATAGGTTGCATCCTCGTAGCAGCATAATATTTGTAGGCATGAATGTATAATGAGGAAGAGGTAATAGGCTTGATATTGTCTGTGCAGGATTTCGACTCTTGTTATTGGAGCATTGCCAAGGGCTGAAAACCATGATGTAGCTGAGATGGGCCCCGGACTGCACAAAGCCTCCATTCAAACTGGAGGTCCCAGGGCGTTCTTGCTGCCCGGTTCTAAGCTGGCTTAGGCGGTTCTTGTAGACTTGATGTGTTGGTCCCCGTTTCGCCCTGGTTTTTGGGACCATTGCTTTTCCTGCGGCCAAAATAATTTCAATGACATAAAAAATATGGAAATTGAAACTTGGAATGTTACCACGTTAAAAAATAACTACCGTATTGAAATTTTGACTGACGAGTTCAAGCGCTTCGAACTGGACTTACTAGGAGTTTCGGAAGCTCATTTCCCAGGGGAATAATTCAGAACATCATATTCTAGAAAATTATAGAAAGGTCCGAGATACGTGATTTAGCTTAAAATGAGCCGTCGAATTTTGATATTTCCGGGGAAAATTAATAGATTTTAACCTTAAGCTCCTGGGCTATACAAGATATCGGAAGATTTTGAAATTATTGTATCAGAAGGCCATACTAGGAACAAAATGAGATGTCGCGCCACTAAATCGAAGTGGTACAACCTTAGAAAAAAAATACTGTCTTTACACGTTTTATAGGCTTAAAAAGGGTGTTTTTTTTGCTTTTATAAGGTCAAGCCGTAATGTCCAGCTTTGCCACCACCTATATTCGGATTCAGCATGGTCGATATAGTCGGAAACTATTGTCAAACTAACTGTGTTTTTCTGATCACCTCAACGCAGAAATAAACGAGATACGCTTCAGTGGCCCCCGGACTAGTAGTAGTATTGGTAATGAGCAATGCACTTAATGTGTTTTAGTTAATTTAACATACCCCTTAACAACCCCTTAAAGTTTCTGCTCAACAACCTAAGCTATTGCATGAATATTACTGATATGCCCTATTGACAACCTGCATACATATAGGGAGTCTTCATTTAGTTTACAATCCCCTTCAACATTCCCTGAAACATTTACCTTAATTCCCTTAGCCTTAGCAATAGTAGTATTGATAACAGTCGCAGTAGTAATACTATCAGTAATAGTAATAGTAGCATGTATATATTGCAATTTCGTTAGTTCAACATCTCCTTCACATCCCTTAGAAATTTTAACTTGATGCTCTAAGTCATTTTGTTAGTTCAGCCTCTTCCCCCACACCACCTAAAAGTGTCAGCTTAATACTTTAAACCATTCCAAAGAAAAAACTGATACGCTCTTTTTATAACCTGCAAATATGTGGTATGTTCTGATTTTGTCCCCCCCCTAAATATTTCCTGTAAATTTTTCCTTTATTTCCTTATCCTTAGTAGAAGGGGTAAACTGGTAGTATAAGTAGTAGTAAAAGCATGCAGATAGTGCCTTTTAGTTAGTCCAACAACCCCCTCAGCCTTTCCTAAAAGATTCAACCTAGATACATTCAACAAAGATTCATTTGTGTTTTATTGAAAGATATATGTGTCTTGAACATTCCTTGGAAAGAAATAATAAAATGAAGCTGAAACCTGATGTATACCATCTTAATAAGTGAGCAATAATTGTGTATTTATGTATGTATTTATTTTTCTCGAAAACGGCTCCATATTTTTTCTGGAATTTGGTATCTTGGGATATTCTGGCCTAAAAAACGAGAAGTTCGAGAAAATTCGATAAGAGCCTTAATTTTGGAAAAAAAAATATTTATGTGAGTGACGTCATTTTTATATGCATCAGTATTGCAATGACGTTGTCACCCTTGTCACACTTATGTAAAAAATTGAAAATTTTCATGCATGGAAAAGTTTACATTAAGTTGCTTAAAAAGCAAAAAACTGGTAATTGCCAAAATATTTGTATATATTTTGACAAAAGATTACAACAATTCAAAATCTTAAAAAAGTAAACCAAAAGGTTGAAGCCTAGTAAAATCGTTGTTAGAAATCAGTTTGATTCAATAATCAAATATCTTTGAAGAGACTGCAGTATCAAAAGAAATCAAATTGCGTTAAGAGCAAAAAATTGGTAAAAGCAAAAATATTTTTATTTATTTTAACATGTGATTACAACATTTCAAAAATATCAAAAAACAAAACCAAAAGTTTAAGGCTTAGTAGAAATCATTGTTAGAAGAACATCATTACCGAATTTCTTTTGTTATAAGTAGTATTTGAAAAAACTACGTTTTCTAAAGAGTTAAAGAGGCTGAGTTACCCGGTCGAACCTTAACCCGTACAGGGTTGAGGATGCACAGTTGGGGGGGCTACAGTCTCGTAACCCCCCCTCTTTCTCAGCCTTTAAATATATAATAAAATTTCTTTAAACTGAAAGTAAGGAGTAACATTGAATCTTAAAACGAAAAGAAATTATTCCGTATATGAAAGAGCCTGTGCCCTCCTCAACGCCTCGCTCTTTACGCTAAAGTTTGACTTTCTCACAACTATTTTTTTAAACAATAAAAACTTTAGCGTAAAGAGCGAGGCGTTGAGGAGGGCACAGCCTCTTTCATATACGGAATAATTTCTGTTCGTTTTAAGTTTTAATGTCGCTCCTTACTTTCAGTTTAAAGAAATTTTTTTTTTATATTTAAAGTCTGCAAAAGCGGGGGGTTTGGGGGGGTGGTAGCCCCCCAACTGTGCCTCCTAATCCCTGTACGTTTTAAGGTTCGACCTTGTAACTCAGCCTCTTTAACTCTTTAGAAAACGTAGTTTTTTTCAAATAATTTCTGCACGTTTTTGTACAGTTTATTACTTATTATTGCTTGACTAACTGTTAGCTGATCGTGTCAGGAGTTAAAGTTGGGGGGCTGCCGCCCCCCAAACCCCCCGCTCTTGAACATTCTTGTGTTAAGGCTTTTAATTCCTGAATACTCAAATCACGTCGTACAGGGTGCCTCCTAATCCCTGTACGTTTTAAGGTTCGAACTTGTGACTCAGCCTCTTTAACAGCCCCCCAACTGTGCCTCCTAATCCCTGTACGTTTTAAGGGTCGACCTTGTAACTCAGCCTCTTTAACTCTTTAGAAAACGTAATTTTTTTCAAATAATTTAAAAAAGAAACTTAGTTTCTTTTCAACCGAGTCCGTTGATTTTGAATTGAATTTATCAAGTATTTTGGGCAATCGGTTGCATCAAGACTGGGCTGGGTAATTGTAGACAGAGAAAAGCCAAGACAGATAGTCCAAGTAATTGAGAGGCAAATGTTTAAATGGCTGGGGCACGGGTAAATGGCAGGAGTATGAATGACTCTCTTATTGGACACATACTTGTCAGGTTAGTTTTTGGAAAGGCATGCCTGCCTAGACCATAGGCGGGTTGAATTGAATTTATCAAGTATTTTGGGCAATCGGTTGCATCAAGACTGGGCTGGGTAATTGTAGACAGAGAAAAGCCAAGACAGATAGTCCAAGTAATTGAGAGGCAAATGTTTAAATGGCTGGGGCACGGGTAAATGGCAGGAGTATGAATGACTCTCTTATTGAACACATACTTGTCAGGTTAGTTTTTGGAAAGGCATGCCTGCCTAGAGCCTTGAGCCTAGAAGACCCTGTTGAGGGGGGAATAGTTTTTTTCAAATAATTTCTGCACGTTTTTGTACAGTTTATTACTTATTATTGCTTGACTAACTGTTAGCTGATCGTGTCGGGAGTTAAAGTTGGGGGCTGCCGCCCCCAAACCCCCCGCTCTTGAACATTCTTGTGTTAAGGCTTTTAATTCCTGAATACTCAAATCACGTCGTACAGGGTGCCTCCTAATCCCTGTACGTTTTAAGGTTCGAACTTGTGACTCAGCCTCTTTAACAGCCCCCCAACTGTGCCTCCTAATCCCTGTACGTTTTAAGGGTCGACCTTGTAACTCAGCCTCTTTAACTCTTTAGAAAACGTAATTTTTTTCAAATAATTTAAAAAAGAAACTGAGTTTCTTTTCAAAGTATATAAAAAAGTTGCTCTGATGGTGAATCGAACCCGGGTTTTCCGCCTGAAAGTCTGGGGTATCAGCTGCTGGACTATACAAACACAATAGTAATTGTTGTTTAGCAAATTGAAGCTATTTTCGACGCAAGCAAATTCTCAAAAATCTTGATATGTGGTTTTTGGAAAACCGGGAAGGAGTGATCAAATTGAGCTGAAATTTCGAGGATAAGGTCCCAGGCCCCAGGAAAGCTTATCCTCTAAATTTCAGCCCGATCAGACAACGTTAACGGGGGGGGGTTGTGGTGGGAAAAATTAACATGGGCTAATATAGGAAAACGAGGTTTTTCGTAAATGTAAATTCGGGGGATAATTTTTATGAAAGAGGCTGTGCCCTCCTCAACGCCTCGCTCTTTACGCTAAAGTTTTTATTGTTTAAAAAAAGAGTTGTGAGAAAGTCAAACTTTAGCGTAAAGAGCGAGGCGTTGAGGAGGGCACAGCCTCTTTTATATACGGAATAATTTCTGTTCGTTTTAAGTTTTAATGTCGCTCCTTACTTTCAGTTTAAAGAAATTTTTTTTTATATTTAAAGGCTGCGAAAGCGGGGGGTTTGGGGGTGGTAGCCCCCCAACTGTGCCTCCTAATCCCTGTACGTTTTAAGGTTCGACCTTGTAACGCAGCCTCTTTAACTCTTTAGAAAACGTAGTTTTTTTCAAATAATTTAAAAAAGAAACTGAGTTTCTTTTCAAAGTATATAAAAAAATTGCTCTGATGGTGAATCGAACCCGGGTGTTCCACCTGAAAGTCTGGGGTATCAGCCACTGGACTGTACAAACACAATAGTGATTGTTGTTTAGCAAATTGAAGCTATTTTCGACGCAAGCAAATTCCCAAAAATCTTGATATGTGGTTTTTGGAAAACAGGGAAGGAGTGATCAGATTGAGCTTAAATTGCGAGGAGACGCACCCCGCCCCCCGCAACGATGAACCTCTAATTTACAGCCCGATCACACCCCGTTAAAGGGGGGGGGTTGTGGTGGGAAAAATTAACATGGGCTAATATAGGAAAACGAGGTTTTTCGTAAATGTAAATTCGGGGGATAATTTTTTCGGTCTGAAAATATCAAAAGACCCTAACAGGTCAAATTCTGCTTCAAATGAGTCCTCATGCACCTGGATCCGTGGCCAACTGGGGCTTGTAGGCGTGGATAAGAAAAAAAAAAAAATGAATTTTAAGTTGCTATATTTGGTTTTTTAAAACAGAAGGAGTGATTAGATTAAGCTGAATTTTTTAGAATAAGAGCTCGAGTACTAGAAAAGGTCAACTTCCAAATTTTAGTTCAATCGGACGTCAAAGGGGAGCTGTGGTGGGAGAGTCCAAGCTTCCGACCCAGTTTACCCCATGACGATACAGTCGGAGGAGGAGGAATTTTTGCAATTTTCTTAGTTTGAGCTTGGGCTACAAAATGCGATTACTGCCGTTTCTCTGCGACCTCTAGGACCTGAAATCGCTTAACATTGTGGTGGGTCGCCTCTTTATAGAGGCACAAGTGTGCCTCCTTGATACGCAATGTCTTTTTAAGACATGAACAAAAGTTGAAAAATTTGGAGTTCAGTTCAGATTCGCTAAAGTTATTTATGGAAACCGAAAAATATTTACGGTACCTGAGCAATAGTTTTAATGTTTTAATTCTAACTAGAAAAATACCCCGAAAATTTTAAATTAGTTTGTTTTTATGTTATGTAAAATCAACTCGCTACTTGATTATATAATGTCAGTAGAAAGGCCCAATAAACGAAAATTTGCAATTATTATAAATGAAGCTTCTTTGGAACCACATGAACTATCAAACATGATAAGACCAAGAGAACGGCCCGAACAAATTATATTCGTAATGGGCGAAAATCAACAAACTAGACCATCAAATGAGACATGACCAATACGCGCAGATAAAGCGAAAGGCATTGCTAAATTTTCTGAAGTAATCATATTTCAAAATTAAGAACAAAGAAAAATGTGGTTAGAAGATATGAAACAGCGAGTATCAAAACGTGTCAAAAATGAAAATAAAGAGCAAAAATACGGGCGGATTAGAGAATTAGAGCGTGTCAAAAATGAAAATAAAGAGCTAAGACACACGTGGTTAGAAGATAAGCGAAACTGAGAATCTAAGCAAATCAAAAATGAGAATGAAGAGCAAATACACACGCGGTTGGAAGACAAGCGATACCGAGAATCTAAACGAGTCCAAATGAAAATGAAGACCAAAGACGCGGGCGGTTAGAATATATGCAAAAACGAGAATTAGAGCGTTTCAAAAATGAAAATAAAGAGCAAAGACACACGCAGTTAGAAGACCAGCGACGACGAGAATCTGAGAGAGTCAAAAATGAAAATGAAGAGCAAAGACACAAGTGATTAGAAGACAAGTTACACCGAGAATTTGAGTTAAACGTATTCGAAACTTGAACTCATGTTTCGCTCTAGCTTCATTCAACGCGAGTGATGATCGAACCATAAATAGTCGTGGTTGTATAATTAGAGTGAGATGATGTATGTATATAAACTCCTAAAGCAAAAGCCGTGGATGAAACTCTCTGAGGTAAGGATGAACAAAACTAAGACGATGAAACCTACGGTTGAAAAACCAGGAACAGCGATGACTGGCCACAAAAACGATCTAAATAGGTATATAGAAGCCATATATAGAAGCCTGCCATGTGCCGAGTGCCAGGGCCCAGCGGCAAATTCGTACTTTATTGTAGTAAAGATTCATTTACGTACGTGAATCAAGTACAGCATCCATTTATGATCCGTCACAATTGGTTAGTTATTTCGAATTCTCTTTAAGTGAAGTGATAGTATTTTATAATGAAACAAAACAGGAGTAGTAAATATCAAAACGAACAACAAGATAGTTATACAATCAGGAAAATTCTAGAAATTAAATTTCAGATATCAACTCCATATTCGGAGTTTACGACTTCAACAACTTTGCTTTAGCATAGGTTTGTTCCACTAGCTTATATGTACACAGAAGTTTGTTCTGGAAAGGGTAATTTTTTGGGAAGCCAGCGAAGCTTCCGGGCTCCCGTACTAATGATATAAATTGCTGACTCCAATGTCTCATGTTTTTCAACAGTTCCCTTTTCAACATCAGAGTTTATACAAAGTATAAGAACATCAAAGTGTTTTTTTTTTTTAAAAAATTAGAGTTTCAAATTTCAACATCCCCCCTCAAGTAGATGTAGTAGTTATTGCAAGCAGTTGCAGTCACAGCTGGAAGTAGTCACATTTGTAGTCTCAACCAGCCTCATTTGCATCCGCAATAGTAACAGCGTAGTTCGGTACATAAGCGTCAGGTTTGTTCATTTTATGGTATTAATTAAAAAAAAACTTTCCAAAAAAAAGGTTTTTCAAAGAAAAGTAAATGCTATTTTAAATTTAAGCTCAGCAGATACAAATACCTGTTAATACTCAAACTCAAAGCGACTAGAAATTACTGTTAAAGAATAAATAAACCCGAGACGAACAGAAATTAAATAAACAATTATAGCAAAAAGCGTACAACAAGTAATAATGTAAGTGAATAAATGGATTTAAAGCGAGTAATGCTTAGATTAAACATGAAAATCACGCTTAAAATGAAAAAAGATATTTTGCTATTGAAGTATAAATAAACTGTAAACGAAGAGAAATTAAATAAACAATCAATGCAAACAAACATACAATAAATATTAATGTAAATGACGAAATAAATCTTAAAGCGAGTGAAACTTAAATTTAATATGAAAATCAAGCTTGAAACGAACAAAAATCACTACAAACAAGAGTTTGCGTATCGCCTCCTTCTCTCATTTTAAAAGTCTAAAACCTATTGCGTCATTGGCGCTTTAGTGAAAACCAATTTCATTACAAATATTTTCTTTTGTACTTAATATTGAAAATAAACATTAAAATTATAGTAAAATTTTGAACTGATGATCTTTCAGCAATTAATATTATTATACATCAAATATTCAGTTTAATTTATCAGTTTTCTTCTAAAGTTGTTCAAGACGAATATAGTTTCACTACAAACAAGAGTTTGGATACTGTCCCCTTCCTTAACTGTAAATAAAACCTAAAGCCTGAAGCGTGATTGGCGTTTCACTGAAAACGAATTATATTGCAAATATGTTCTTTTCCAGTTCTTACAGCATTGAAAACAAAAATAAATTGATGGATCTTTCAACAATTTATATCATTATATATCAAATATTCAATTTGATGTTGTTTATACTTTCCAAGACTGTTCAAGACGCATATAGTTTTCAGTAATATCGCCAATGACGCAGTAGGTTTTAAACTTTTAAGGTGAGAGAAGTAGGCGATATCCAAGCTCTTTTTTGTAGTGATTTTTGTTCGTTTCAGGCTTGATTTGCATATTCAATTTAGGTCTCACTTGTTTTAGACTTTTTTATTTATTTACATTAATATCTATTGTATGTTTTTTTGCATCTATTGTTTATTTAATTTAATTTATTTAATTTCTGTTCATTTAAGTTTCATTTATACTTCAATAGTAAAATATTTTTTTTCGTTTTAAGCTTGATTTTCATATTCAATCCAAGCATTACTAGCTCTAAGATCTATTTATTAATTTATGTTATTACTTGTTGTATTATTTTTGCTATGATTGTTTATTTAATTTCTGTTCGTTTTGGGTTTCATTTATTCTTTAATAGTAATTTCTGGTCGTTTTGAGTTTGAATATTAACAAGTATTTGTATATGCTGAGCTTAAGTTTAAAATGTCCTTTAATTTTATTTGATAAACTTATTTTTCGGAAATTTTTTTTAATTAATATTTGTTCATATTGGATTGCAAAAATTTTCAAGTTTTTAAAATTCCTTACTTCAAAATCAAACTTTTAAAAAAAAATCAAATGTTCATCAAAGTATCAAAACTGGTATCAAAGTAATAATATCAAAATAAAAAAATGAGTTTGTGACAACCTCGGAGTTTTTATTATCTGATGTTTGAACTAGTTTTTACAAAATGGCTATCCCAAAATTTTTATCGGCTGTCTCAAAATTTTTATGTCCCAAAATTTTAAAAGTGAACTAGAATTTTCAATCAAATGAGCCCTCTCTGAAGTTTATACGAGCATCCCGTCTATAAGAACCATATATACACCCCTAGAGTATAACTTAAAACACCTATTCCTGAGCCCTGGGGGGTTGTGTCGACCCCGAATTTTTAACATCTGATGTTTGAACCATTTTTAACATAATGGTTACCTCAAATTTTTATCGGATGGGTTTATCCGTCCGATAAACCCAAAGGCATGGAGGGCGGGAGGGGCTAGTTGCCCTCCGGTCTTTTTTTACTCTGAGAAAATGAACTAGAAGTTTTATTTTTCATCCAAATGAGCCTTCTCTGAAGTTTATACGAGCATCCCTTTCATGAGAACCATATGGCCCCAGGAAATAGCTCACAATGTCTGCCCCCCGGGCCCTGGGGGGAGGTCAAAACCGGAGTTTTTTTTTATCTGACCTTCGAACTATTTTAAAAAAATGGCAATCTTAAAATTTGTATCGGATGGGTTTGGGGAAAAAGAGCGAGAAGGGGGACAAGGGTCCCTTTAATCTCTTTCGACTCTTAAAAATTGAACTAGAAGTTGGGGGCAAGTTATGCCCCCAGGCATAACTTGTAACGCCTGCCCCTGGGTCCTGGGTGGTTGTGTCCACACCTAAGTTTTTTTTTCTGACCTTTGAACTATTTTTAACAAAAGGGCTATCTCAAAATTTTTGTCGGATGTATATGGGGAAAAAGGGGCGAGGAAGGATAGTTGCCCTTTGATTTCTTTTGACTCTTAAAAAGTGAACTAGAACTTTCAATTTCCAATCCAATGAGCCCTCTCTGAAGTTTATACGAGCATTCCTTTCATAATAGCCATATACGTCCCAAGGACAACACTTACAAAACCTACCCCCTGGGGGAGGGGGGGTTGTGTTGACACCGGAGTTTTTGTTATTTAGTTTTTGAATAATTAAAAAAAAACTGGTTATACCAAAGTTTGTAGCGGTGGGGTTTGGGGACAAAGGGCGTGGGGGGGGGGGCTAGTTGCCCTTAAATCTCTTGATTCTTAAAAAGTGAACTAGAACTTTCAATTTCCAATCAAATGAGCCCTCTCTAAAGTTTATACGAACACCCCTTCCGTAAGAACCATAGGGGAGGGGGCCTTATTGCCCTTCGATCTCTTTTGACTCTTTAAGAGTGAACTAGAACTTTCTATTTTCAATAAAATGAGCCCTATCTGAAGTTTATAAGAGCATAGTAAGAACCATAGGGGAGGGTGCCTTATTGCCCTTCGATCTCTTTTAACTCTTTAAGAGTGAACTACAAACTTTCTATTTTCAATAGAATGAGCCCTCTCTGAAGTTCATACGAGCATAGTAAGAACCATAGTCTGTAAGAACCATATATACCCCTAGAGTATAACATAAAATGCCTATCCCTGGGCCCTGGGGTGTTATGTCAACCCCGAAGTTTTAATAACTGATGTTTGAACTATTTTTAACATAATGGTCACCTCAAATATTTATCAGATGGGTTTATTCATCCGATAAACCCTAAGGTGTGGAGGGCGGGAGGGACTAGTTGCACTCCGATCTTTTTTAATCTAAGAAAATGAACTAGAACTATTAATTTGCATTCAAATGAGCCCTCTCTGAAGTTTATACGATCATCCCTTTCATACGAACCATATACGGCCCCAGGAAATAGCTTAAAATGCCTGTCCCCCGGGTCCTGGTGGGGTGTCAACCCCGGAGTTTTTGTTATCTGACCTTCGAACTATTTTAAAAAAATGGCTATCTCAAAAGTTGTATCGGATGGATTTGGAGAAAAAAGGCGCGAAGGGGGACAAGGGGCCCTCCAGTCTCTTTTGACTCTTAAAAATTGACCTAAAAGTTGGGGGCAAGTTATGCCTCCAGACATAAATTGTGTGGGGGTAAGTTATGCCCCCAGGGCATAACTTGCAAGGCCTGCCCCCGGGCCCTGGGTGGTTGTGTCGACACCTGAGTTTTTCATCTGACCTCTGAACTATTTTTAACAAAAGGGCTATCTAAAAATTTTTGTCGGATGTATTTGGGGAAAAAGGAGCGGGGGAGGATAGTTGCCCTCTGATTTCTTTTGACTCTTAAAAAGTGAACTAGAACTTTCAGTTTCCAATCCAATGAGCCCTCACTGAAGTTTATACGAGCATTCCTTTCATAAGAGCTATATACGCCCCCAGGACAACACTTACAACGGCTACCCCCAGGCCCTGGGGGGTTGTGTTGACACCGGAGTTTTTGCTATCTAGTTTGTGAATAATTAAAAAAAAACTGGTTATCTCAAAGTTTGTAGCGGATGGGTTTGGGGAAAACAGCGTGGGGGGGGGGCTAGTTGCCCTTAAATCTCTTGACTCTTAAAAAGTGAAATAGAACTTTCGATTTCCTAGCCCTTTATGAAGTTTATACGATCATCCCTTTCATAAGAACCATACATGCCTTTAGGGCATAACTTAGAACGCCTTCCCCCGGGCCCGGGGGGGTTGTATTGACACCGGAGTGTTTCTTATCCGACCTTTAAACTATTTTTTTTTTTTTACGAAATTGTCTATCTCAAAATTTTCACCAGATGTATAGGAAAAAGAAAGTGGGGGGACTAGTTGCCCTCGGATCTCCTTTGAATATTAAAAAGCGAACCCGGACTCTCAATTTCCAATCAAATGCCCTCTCTAAAGTTTATACAAGTATCCCTTTCATAAGAACCACATATACCCCAGGGCATGATTTGCAACGCCTGCCCTCGGGCCCTCGGGGGTTGTATCGACACCTGAGTTTTTGTTATCTGACTTTTGAAGAATTTTTAACTTAATGGCTATCTCAAAAATTTTATCCGATTTATTCACGAAAAAAGGGGCAGGGGAGGTACTAGTTGCCCTCCAATCTCTTTCGACTCTCAAAAATTAGACTAGAACTTTCAATTTCCAATCAATTGAACTCTCTCAAAAAATTTTTACGAGCATCCCTTCCATAAGAGCATCCCTGCCCTTGGGCCCTTGGGGCTGTATCGACCCCGGAGTTTTAGTTATATGGTCTTTGATCTATTTTTTAAAAATTTCTAACTCAAAGTTCTTATCGGATGGGGTTTGAAAAAGAGGGCGAGGAAGGGGGGGCTAGGTGCCCTCAAATTTCTTTTGACTCTTAAAAAATGAACTAGATCTTCTAATTTCCAATCAAATGAGCTCTCTCAGAAGTTTATACGAGAATCCCTTCCGTAAGTACCATATATACCCCAAGGGCATAAATTACAACGCCTGCCCTCGGGCCCTGGGGGTTTGTGTCGACACCTGAGTTTTTGTTATCTGATTTTTGAACAATTTTTAACTTAATAGCTATCTCAAAATTTTATCCGATGCATTCGCGAAAAAAGGGGCGTAGGGGGAGCTACTTGCCCATCAATCTATTTTGGCTCTCAAAAATTGAACTAGAACTTTCAATTTCCAATCAAACGAACCCTCTCTAAAGTTTTTACGAGCATCCCTTCCATAAGAGCATCCCTGCCCTCGGGCCCTGGGGACTGTGTCGACCCCGGAGTGTCAGTTATATGATCTTCGATCTATTTATAAAAAAAAATTGCCAACTCAAAGTTTATAGGGTGGCTTTGAAAAAAGGGTGTGGAGGGGGGCAGACTAGGTGCCCTCCTATCTCTTTTGACTCTTAAAAAGTGAACTAGAACTTTTAATTTCCAATCAAATGAGTCCTCTTTGAAGTTTATACGACCATCCCTTCCATAAGTACCATATATGCCCCCAGGGCATAACTTACAACGCCTGCCCCCGGGCCCTGGGGGGTTGGGTCGACACCGGAGTTTTTGTTATATGATATTTGAACTACTTTTAACAAAATTGCAATCTCATAATTTTTTATCGAATGCATTTGGGAAAATAAGGCGAGGGGGGGGGACTGGTTACCCTCGGATATCTTTTGACGCTTAAAAAGTGAACTTTCAGTTACCATTCAAATGAGCCCTCTCTGAAGTTTATACGAGCATTCTTTCCATAAGAACCATATATGCCCCCAGGGCATAACTTATAACCCTTGCCCTGAAGACTGTGGGGGTAGTGTCCTGCTCAAAGATATAATTCACAGAATTTTCAACTATGTTGAACAAAATGGCTATCTCAAAAGTTTGATTGGATGTGTTTGGGGAAATGGGGGCGTGGAAGGGGTGTTAGTTGCCTTCCAATAACTTTCGACAATTAAAAAGGACACTAGCCATTTAAATTTCCAATCAAATGAGCTCTGTTTGAAGTTTCTATGACAAAGCTTTCTATAAAAAGCTTATATGCCCCAGGGCATAACTTACAACCCTTGCCCTGAGGTCTCTGGGGGAGTGTCCTCCTTAAAAACATAATTTCCATTCGGAAATCAACTACGTAGAGCAAAACGGCTATCTCAAAGTTTTGATTGAATTCTTTGGGAAAATGGTGGGCGTGGAAGGGGTGTTAGTTGCTTTCCAATCACTTTTGACCCTTAAAAAGGGCATTAGAACTCTCAATTTCCAATCGAATGATCCCCCTCTGAAGTTTATACGACGACGCCTTCCATATGAAGTGCCTAAGGGAAAAAAAATAATAAATAAATAATAAAACCTTGGAGCCGTATGGCCTTTACTATAGGCAACGCTATAGCGTTTCCTCTGAAAAGCGTGAAATTTGGCAGACATGTGCAAGAAAATATGGAGAATCTGACTCGGGGCAGAACCACATTTCCGACGCGATTATCGCACCGTTTTACGTTTTTCCACGCGGGAAAAAATAGCTGACTTTCAGAGTGGGAAATGTTTCCGATCCGAGGGTCGTTTATAACTAATTTGTCTCTCCTGATCCCAAAAATGTGATTACCTTTTTCGCCGGACTCCTGGCTACTGAGTTATCATTATTTTCATCACTACGCTCCATGCACTTCTGAGTAATTTTCGCTTTCTGACTTTGTATTTTTTCGAATAGAAACTGGCGAACATGTTACGGAAAATGTGAAGGATCTACTAAGTTGCAAATTCAAGTTTGTCTCCGCGCTTCCGCGCTAGTTTGCGTTTTTCCGCGCGATGAAAAAAACACGAATTTTGAGAATGATCGATGACCGAGTTTAAGATCTCTTTTCTGACTAATTTGAGTCTCTCGACTCAGTGATTTCAAAATAGTTAAACAATCACAAGGATCATAGGAATGAAATAACCGATTTCGACTTGTTTCATCAGAAATATTGCTAAAAAAGAAAATGAGGTTCTCACAGACAGGATACATGTCGAAATTGGCTTCTGATAATTAAAACTACAAAAAGTGTACTACTGATTGTACTGATTATCACAGCCTTTGCACGAACAAAGATCTGTGTATTTAAGGGAAGCTTTTGCATAGTCGCCCCTGTTTTTGCATTTTGTTTTACAGCCACATTTGAGCAGTTCTTTGCAAATTGTCGCTGCCTCAGGAAGATTAGTCCAGAAAGGCTCCCAGCTTCCATCATGCATCATCCTGCCGTATAAACCTGGATCCAGTGGGGAAAATTCCGGACAACAGGATGATGCCCATATCTGGGCCTGAAAGTAAGCGCGTTTAGTATGCTGCTCAAGAGCAGCCGCTGTTTGGGGCAGTCCTTCCATTCCGGCTGTTTTTCATGTGAAAGGGTCCTTCCGCAGACTGTTCACTTCAGACAAGCCGTTTGATTTTTCGGAAAGAACGACGACGAATCGCTGGATGTCTGTAAAGTGGATGTCTGTAATCTAGGAGTGGGGCTCCTGATGTACTCAGAGTAACAAAAGTCGAAAGAATGGATTCCACAGCTTTCCAGGTCTTCCAAACACCATACTTTCCATGAAAACCAAAAGAAGAAGTTGTATCGCATCCAGAGAAGGCATGCAAAAATAGAAGGTCGTAGGACCTTTCAGGTCCTAGAAGATAAGTAATATCGTGAATGGGCAGTATTTTTGTCTTTGCTCCATGCCCGTAGATGAAAAACAGGTTTTCAATCTGAAGCTGCTGGAACAAAGCTGCTGCAATCACAACTACATTGGAATCCACAGTTCTGATGGCTATGAAGTTATAGCCACACTGGGCCTGATGGAAGGAATGGAGCAGCACACAAATGTCACCTTCTTCGGGGTTGGTAAGTTTGAGCACTTCACGAAAAGCAATACCGCGCATTGAAATAACTGTGTCTCCAAGAGTGGCCACTAAAAAGACGTCCTGCAATTTCTGGACTACCATAGTCGCCAAAAAATGGAAGAGTTGACTCTTGTTCTCAGTTGATCTAAAAAATTCACGCCAGTTCGTCCGATGAACGGAGGTTCGGTCTGTGAGTTTCACAGCATAAGACGAAGTTTCCTGAGTTCACGCGTTCCGTTATTTAGGCTTTCTTCGGTATAGATGTCAAAGGCGAGATCAATCCTTTGAGCCTCGGTTTGGGACTGTTGCTTTCTAATGTAAGTAGCGAAGATCGAGCGAGCATATTCACCGAAACTAATTCCAGGCTTAGGGAAGATGAGGTGTACTAGAACAGACCCTCTAGTACAATTGAGTCGACGGCTGGGAGACTCCTGGGCAGTGGCTCTTCAAGCTCTGCTGTCAAACAGTCAACTATGTCAGATTTTTTCTCCAAACCGTAGCTTGTCGTACTTGGACAGGGAATATGAAAAAGGCTGGTTCTCTTGCTTGAAAAAGTCGGTCAGGTCTGCCCCTCTACCCTTGCAGCCTAAGTACAAACGGCTGAAGAGGCTGTAGTTTGCCTGAATGTACTTTACCTGCAGCTGACACTTGGAGGTATATTTTTTTTTGTCGGAACGAACAGGACTATGTTCTGTCTCGGTAAAGTGTCCCTAATTGCTTTCTTGTGGGAAACCATACAATCTTGAATAATTTTGTGTGCTCTGCTTCCGGTTCCTTATTGCCGTATCTTCTGCCAGGCGGTGTGAATTCAGAGTGTACAGCTGATTCGCATCCCCTTCGTAGGGATTTCGAAAAGACTCGACAGTATTAATAAGAGATATAAAGTTTCCGAGAAAATCCTTGTGAAAAGTCTGTCCCATTTCGTGGTGATTTGTACTAGTTTCTTTGGTCTGGCTGAACTCATCCAGCATTCGACTCAGCTCCGGTAAGAGCAGTAGAAGCCTTTGAAGAACTTGAGGATTGTTGACCAGCCAACTAAGTTCATTTTTCAACCTCTTGATTTGAAAATTGTTCTGATGATTGAGACCGATGGCGGAAAAGGTATCCCAGTTGATGAGATGGCGAAGTTGCCATTCATAAATTCTTTCTTAAGGGATGGCGAGATCTTTTCCAGATTCTTCAAGTCTTGTGTATCGATTGTCATGTATCTTGCGTAGTTTGGCTGATCGAAAGCAAAAAAGAAAGGCGACATTAGTTGCAGTGTCGCTTCGTATGTGAGAAAGTTTTTTAAACGAAGTGAAGCCACCATGCTCTGCAGAAGAAATATGAGTTTACAAACCAGTTCCCAGTAGGCAAACTGTGGGGACTTCTCTTTTCGTGTTATTACCCATTGTTCAAATTCAGTGTTTTGGCAGTTTCCATTTGCGCACGTTCTCTCAAAAGCACATGCCTTCATTTCCTCGAATGCTACAAGTGTAGCTTCGTACGCATACCGACTTCGGTTAACATTTGAACCTGTTTTGAGTGACTTGGCTCAACCAGCTGTAAAATACCGGCCTCAGTTAAGGCCTGAGCCCAGCCACTGCATCAAACAAACAACATACAACATCAAGAAATCTCAGCAGCGGCAAAAATATAGTGCTCTAAATATTGTATGTCATGATATGAAGACATTTATAAAAGAAAACAGCCCTTGTTAAAGGTAAATTGTACGTTAATTGTTTTCTTCTCATTTGCTTTCTCTTTAAAAAGTACGTGCCATGTGGATTTTCTTCTTTTCTGTGTTAGAGCTGCTAGTAATATGAGGTATTTCGGGTCGTGTTTTTCAACCCGCAAATGGTCCATTCATTTAGACCACAGACGTCACTTGCACATTAAGGTGAACCAGAGTTTGTAATGTAGAAGTATGAAAGACAATCTACACCCGGTGATGATAAAAGTGATGATAACTCAGTAACGGGTGGTTGGATATTAAAAGTAAACCCATTTTCAGACTCAGCATACTCGCTTTAGCCATGAAAGACACCCTAAGTGCATCTACTACCTCAGCATACAGAAAAGAGTACGACCCATGATGATGAAAATGACAATAACTTGGAAACTACTGATCTGATTTCAAAATTTGGCACATGCTCAGAATTAGCTGACCCGAATCAACCAGAAACAACCCTTCAAACGTCTAAATCCTTTAATTTCAAAAATACACGATTTTCCGCTCGGAAAAACGTGGTGAAATGCGCAAAAAGGAGCTCATAAAATGTGGTTCTTCCCCCTGTAAGATTTTCCATATTTTTCTACATATGTGCGCCATTTTTCATGCTTTTACCATAGAATGAACAAACCTTATGGTGGCGCTTATGTACCTAACTAGTAGTAGAAGTGGCCATGAAAGTTTCAAGTTAATACTGCTCAAGAAATATTGCAGATAGGCCTTTTGCAAAACATGGACACAAAAAGTTCCTTTTCAATTATCTCAACATATACCTCAACATTTCGCGAAATTTTGTCACAATACCCTTAAGCTTTCCGGTCACAACTAGGATTGAACCTTCCCTCCTTCCCCAATAGTTGGAATTAGACTTTGTGACTATTTCAAATACATGGGTCCCTGTCAGATCCCCATCAGTATCAAGATCCCTATCAGTATCAAGGGGAGCATCTAAAGGGCCAGAGGGGGTGGGGTTACCTTTCGTTCCTTTTTCAACATCACTCTCAACATACTTAAAAGTTTCAACTTAATATCCTTTGCCGTCCTTAGATATTGCTGTTTTTTCCTTTTGGCGACCCTCCTGCATAAAGTGTGCTTTGGTTTTGTTTGACACTCCCCCTCCCAATATTTTCTAAAAGTTTTACCTTAATATTCTTAGCCTTTTTGGTGACTCAGGATGAAACATAACCCCTTTTGTCAATAACCAACCTTGTATATAATGGACAACTTAAATAACTTACAACACCTGCCGTATGGGATGCAGGAATAAGGTTATCCATGGAGGTCATGTCATCTCCATAGGCATGGTTGCTTCAGCTTTTGGTAATTTCGAACATGGTGTCTATTCCACAATTTTGATTAAATACTTTTGGAGGGAAGGTAGCTAAAAGGGGAGTGAAAGGGGGCTTTCGTAACTCCAATCACGTTTCAAAATCCATTTAAACGTGCCCTGAAAGAATCAACTTAATACCCTCAGTCGTTCTTAAAATATTGCTGCTCCTCCTTTTTGATAAACTGGATGCACATATTGCCTTTTGTTTTAGTATAGCATACCCCTCAACATTCTTCAAATTTTCATCTTAATGCCTTAGTCTTTTCGGATAGACCCAGAATCAAATATTTCCCCATATTCCTAATGATAAATTTTGCGAATGGGCAAATTGCATAATTTACAATCTTTGCCCCAGGGCAAAGAGGGCATGGTATCCCTGGGGTTATAACTATTAGGTCTTTTTTTTTTTTTAGCAAAATTACAATTCCAAATTTTCAATCTGTGTTGAGCAGCGGGACACCTCAAAGGGTAAGGAGGGGGTGGGTTTTTTGCCCTCTAATCTCTCTTCAACATCTCCCCGACATGCATTGAAAGTTTTAACTTGATACCTTCAGTCATTCTTTGGATATTGCTGATACTATCTTTTTCAGAACAAGCAAGCACACAGTGTGTTTTGATTGTGTTTAGTATTCCTCTCAACATTTCCTTATAGCTTCACTTTAGTACCTTGAGGTTTTTTGGAAACCCAGGATCAAATATGCCCTCTTTTCCAATAAAACTCCATATATGATAACTAAGGGCAACTTGTACAATTTATAACCCTGGTCTTGGACTCTGAGGGGGGGGATATCATTGGAGAAAAAAGGCGTGAAGGACTGGTTACCCTCTGACCACTTTTGACTTAAAAATGGGCAATAAAACTTTCAATTGGCAATTGAATGAACCTCCTTTAAAGTTGTGGCGATGGCCCCTTTTAAAGGAAACCTTATAAGCTAACAATAGGAAATGCACTTAATTTAGGACCCTTGCCCCAGGGGCTTCGGGGGTTTTCCTTTGGACTATTTTGAGCAAAATGGCTATTGGGGGGGGATTTCAAACTTGGAAGCAAAGCTATTTGATCTTTGGAATATTTTCAACGCAATCTGATCGGATGCATTTGGAAAAAAGGGGCGTGGGGAGCTGGTTGCCCTTTGATCACATTGAGCTCTTGAAAAGGGAACTAGAACTTCTGATTACCAATCAAATGAAATCCCTCCAAAGTTTATGTAATCATCCCTTCCACAAAAAAACGTATATACCTTACAACCCTTGCCCCCTGGGTGATGGGGGATTGAGTCAACCTTGGAAGTATACTTATAAAATCCGTCGACTATTTTGAACAAAATGGATATCTTAAAATTTTGATTCGATGCATTTGAGGAAAAACGGGCGTACGGGGGGGGCGCTAGTTACCCTCCGATCACTTTTGACTCTTTAAAAGGGCACTAGAAATTTCGAATTCTAATTGAATTAGCTCTCTGCAAAGTATATATGACCCCCCCCCCCCCTCCATCAGAATTGCCTCTGGTAGAAGAAAATAAAATAATAAAATATTGAAATCTTATGGTTGTTTGCTAAAGGTAACGATATAGCGTTGTCTCTGGTCGTTTACAGACGTGTAAAAACATTGAAATATTGGATATAAATGGTAAAAGAGAAATACCGCTATTTGAAATCGTTAAAGACAACGCTTCTGGTAGCAATTCCCCATCCTGGAAACTTCTTGATGAGGCCCATGACGAGACCTCACCTTTTCCACCTCTGTGCTGGTAGAAATATGAATATAATGTTGCATGTATATATAAAACGTTACAATGTTTTATACCCCATCCCCCAATGCCAAGGTTCATGATTTAAGGGCCAGTAACTCAGTGGGGATTTTTGTTATCTCAGTGTGTTTTAACACTTAAGCTTCAGGTAATGTCTCTTTTATTTTAGGAGAACAGGCTTCTTTTTGCATGTATTTTTTTTATGGTATCTATGGAAAGCTGTTGTTTTCAGAATTCCTTATAGGTTGTCATGGAGAAGTAACGTTTTCAACTTCTGGAGGATCTAGAAGAGGAAGAGCTATGTATAAGTATGTAGGTAGATCACAAGAAGAATAACTGAAGAGTCTCCGAAGCTTTAAGAGCATTACAACCTGCTCGACTGAGCTTTAAGACTAACTTATACATGTTTTTCTTCCCTCTTGGGAGTATAGCATTTCTTTTATAGACTTGCTACCACCGAAATAATTAACAGATAACGCAACTGTTTTTTTTAGGAATAGAAAAATATAGTAAACGAAATTGTTTATCATAAGGTGGTGCATAGTTTTCAGCTTGACTCAGTCGTGATTTTTGTGTTTTCTTTTCTTTCTTTGGATCATGTTTATATTCATAACTCTAGAGAATACTTGTTAATATGGAAAACTAATTCCTATTAAGATTCAATATCTCAGGGACAAAGGAAAGAAAAGAAAAAAAAAAAAAAAAAAAAAAAAAATTATAGACAAGGACAGAAATGGACAGATAATGCTAGAACTATAGCATTAAAAGACATTAAATCATATTTCTCTGAAAAAGAGAAAAGTGAAGAGAGAAAATATTTTAAATTTACCTCGTTCAATAAAGTGTGTTAATGAGCCGTCTATACGAACAATGTTCCTTAGATGCATCTTAGACATTCATTGTATTTATTTTGTCGATACTTGAAAAAAAATGTTTGTTGATATTGGATAGTAGCCTAGAGACAAGTGTTTGGCAAATGATTCTGAAGACGTATCTTTTACAATCTCCGTAATAAAAAAGTGTTAAAGAACGAGAATTGATGCCGTGTCAATATGAATTAGCTGAAAATTTTTAAGAATATAAAATGATGTAAGACATATACATTAATATACAGAAGATTTTATAGTTAAAACAAAAGCATGCAAGGACTCAAAATTATATAGGCCATTTAAAACAAAGGCTTTGTAGAGACTTTTAGTAGATAAGTAGGAATTTTTTACCTTATTGAAATAAGACAATGGAATGATTTTCAATCTGTGGGATTGAAGAATCAAAAGTGTGGCTCCTATTCCCACCCCAATCCATAACTCTGTACCAATTGATACGTTCCACGTTTCTCAACTCATCAAAAACCTAGGAATTATTGAGAGAATGGTCTTATCAGAAATAATAATCAATGAACACCATAAGGTATGATTGACTATCTCAAATAGTTTACTTTTTGAGGCTGTTGATTCCAAGTCTGAGAAGTTTTTTACCACATAAAAGCCCAAAATCCAAAATTTATTAAGTAACTATTTCACTATCGGTATTGTAGTTTAAATAGTGTTAGAATTGAAAAATATCTAAGACTTCTTACCATGAATTTGAGGCTAATATCCAACATTTCGTTTTAACGAGCTGTAAGTAAGGATCAAATCGGCTTAATAGTAGTCGAAAATCTAAAAAAAAAGGATGACAATACCTACACAAAAAATGGGTTTTATGATGATTCCAAATATATAAAACCCGTCAAGTTTAAAGCTACCCAGCACAAGCTAAGAGCCAGATAGAATTTGCCAGATTTTCGAAAAAAAGGAGACGATAACATCATAGGCAGGCAATAGCGCTGCCTAAGTAAAGAACGATGTTGGCACAATGTATTATTTATTTTCCGTACCAGGGCACTTCGTATCAAAAGAGTTGTCATAGAAACTTCAAAAGGGTTTATTTGATTGGAAATGGGAATGGCTAGTGCCCTTTTTAATAGTTGAAAGTGATTGGAAGGCTTGACATTTTTGTAGTAAAGAGCGATGTGGGTATAATGTATTATTATTAATTTTTTTTTTGTTTAATCCTGGGCAGTTCGAATCGACAGGATTTGTCGTAGAAACTTCAAAAAGGGCTCATTCAATTGAAAATAGAAAGGGCTAGTACCCTTTTTAGCAGTTTAAAGTGATTGGAGCGCAACTAATCCCCCTCTCACGCCCATCCTTCCATTTGCCTATTATGTTTAAAAATTAAATGCTGCCTTAAGGTTAAATCAAAATGCACTGTGTTAATGCTAATTCGCAATAAGGCATCTTAGCAGTATCCCAAGAACGACTGAGGGTATTATCTTCAAACTTTCGGGGCTACTTCTGCTTTTAAAATTTAACCCAAATACCGTAAGTGTATTTAAGCTATCAATGAAAGTAAACAGATTCTTTTTGCGAATGGTATCCAGTTTTCCATTTCAGGTTGTTAAAAATTGCTGAAAAATTTTCTCCAGTATACAAATAGCAGGCCAAACTATAAAGTCTTACTACTACTACTGCTGCTAACAACTCACCGCAGCACCAAGCCACCTGAGGCCAACACAGCTACGCACGCTCCTCCTCCACCCCAATCTAATCAAAGCCTCCCTTTTTACACCCGGCCACGAAGTTCCCATTTCCTTTAAATCTTTCTTTATGACGTCCTTCCACCCTAGACGGGGGCGACCTGCTTTCTGTTTAGCCCTAGATGGTTGGCCGAAAAGAACAATCTTCGGCAATCTGTCATCCTTCATCCGCACAACGTGCCCTAACCACCTCAACCTTTCTTTCATTATAGACCTAGAGAGAAGTATTGAACCACATTTTTCGTATAGCCTATTGTTTGAAATACGGTCAGTCAGCTGGGTTCCCAGAACAATCCTTAAGCAATTTCTCTGGAAAACATCTAGCAAATCTTCATCCGCTTTTCGGAGCGTCCATGCTTCAGAGCCATATTTGACCACTGTCATCACTGTAGCTTCTAATATTGTAATCTCGGTTTTCAGACTTATCTTCCTATTCTTTCAGACTTTTTTTAACTGTGAAAAAACACCCTGAGCCTTGGCTATTCTACATTTAACATTTTCACTGCTCCCACCATCTTTACTAATAATACTACCAAGGTAAGTGAAGCTGCCGACCCGATCAATCTTTTCATTACCCAACATCACCTTTTCATCTTCACTTATTCCTAGTCTTAGTGACTCGGTCTTCTTTACATTAATTTTCAAACCAATTCTAGCACCCTGAACTCGCAAAAGCTCGAAAACTTCATTCATTTCGCTCACACTATCATCTAGGTTGATTAAATCATCAGCATAATTCCAAGTCGAGCTGATTTTTTCCTCCCCATTTGATTATATGATCTTCCGTTAACTCTAATTTGCTCCTTAAGACAAATTTCATCAAAATGATCCATGCACAGAGGGATAGAACACAACCCTGCATAACACCCGATTTAATACAAAAGCAGCTGCTCACCTCATGTCCTACCTTAACCACAGCATTGCTATTCTTGTACATAGCACTAATCACTTTAATGTATTCGTCTGGTATACAATACAAGGATAAAAGCTTTACTAAAGCTCCTCTACCAACAGAATCTAATGCTTGCTCATAATCTATAAAACTGAGGACCAAAGGTTTTTGAAAACTCAGGCACTTCTCAATTATTAGCCTAAGAGTGAAAATTTGGTCGACACATCCTCTACCTTTTCTAAAACCA
This sequence comes from Artemia sp. Qi Xiang Cuo, assembly GCF_049724085.1. Taxonomy (NCBI): domain Eukaryota; kingdom Metazoa; phylum Arthropoda; class Branchiopoda; order Anostraca; family Artemiidae; genus Artemia; species Artemia sp. Qi Xiang Cuo. The sequence goes on from NC_142799.1 coordinate 43,336,393, forward strand.
CACTGTTCTTCTCTTAAAACTTTGTCTATGGCATCGCTCAGTCTAAAAAGTAAAAATTAAGTCAAATAATCTACCGAGCGTGAAACTACCACAAATCAGCATCGATAAATAAATGAAACCAAAAACGAACAGAAATTACAATAAATAACCGAGTCAAACTCAAAACGAGCAGAAATTAACATGAGTAGGGCTCAGAGCCCCCTATACCTTCCCAAGGCCAGAACATAATTTGCACTTTACTGAAAAAATACAAATGAATGTGCACTGTCAGTTGAATACACATATACTGATATTTATTAATCAAAATGTTAATATTATTTGATTTATTAAAGTCATAAAAGTAAAAACATAAACGTGGTAAAAGTAAAAAGGAAAAGTTCTTTTAATTAATCCTGAAAAAGGCTAGTGATAATTTTTCTACCAGCTTCAACATGTAAGAAAACTGTATTGTGGAAGTTTCAAACTCCTGTCTACAAAAACATAGAATTTTATTTTGTTCAAGAAGGAGTATCACAGATGTTTTTTTTTTCAGGAGTTATCGTATCAAACCAAAAGTCCTGGAAAATCAGAAGAAGGCTGATTACAACGGAGTTTAATTGTTCTAATGCCCTCTTTAAGAGGACGCAGTACCTTAAAACCATCTTTTGAGCTTCAGTGCCAACTGACCGTCGCAAAGACAAAGGTTCAACTAGTGTATTCTCCCAGGGGACTAGCTATCATCAAGACGTGTCAAAAATATTTGGCTTGACTGTGAAATTTGACTTAAAAGACAGTAAGTTTTATATTCCTTTTATCGGCAAGCTTCTCAATCAAAGCGGGTGACACTAAAGGAAACTCCTAAAGCAGCTAAATTGCTCAAATAACAACTTATTGGGCTGATTTCTAGCGTTCCCCGAGCAAGTATACTGGAAAATCTTAGGGACTACCCTTTTCTGAATTTTAACAAGAAAACTCTTCTTCTATTAATTGAAAAACAAAATTCACACTTTCTGATGATGAGAGTTTCATTAAAACTGTATATCTCTTTCTCCGGAACAAAACGCAAGAAGTTAAATAATTTTTCTTAGGTTTCCTAAAAAGTAGGTGTGAGCTTTTAGTTTTCTGTTATTTATTCGGACGTCTTACCCAAATTTAGATCTCTCTGCAAGCTATGCAAGATCATCAAATCACTAGTAAATATTTTGCCACACAAACTAAGCCAGTTTATAGCGGACGAGAAAGGGTGATCCTTCAAGGTATATCATCACTTTAAGTAACTAAAAAGATAGTGCCGCATGCAATTGTTTTTTGTTTTTTTTGCCATTTTGTGGCGTAAAACTAGAATTTTGGAACAAAGATGTAAATGTTTCAATTGACTGAAAATTCTGAAATAGCAAATCAATTTAAAATTATAGAAAAATTATGTATTGAGCTTTCAAGTCTTAGAGGCAGTAATGCCGCATGGTGCTGCTTTTATTCCTAAAGAGTCACGCTGTCCACAAGAAATAAACAGTTAATACTGGCTTTTATTTTATTGATTCATTGAACCAAGTTGATTCATTGGTGGTAGATAAAATTATTTGTGATTTAGAATTGCACATCAACTATAATGGAGGAAGGCAGGTGGGTTATTGTGTATGTGGGGTGAGGGCTGCCTGATGCCTTAGAAGTAAGATTTTTTATGCCAAAATTTCTAAACCGTCCGCGAACATTCAGATAATTGTAGAAAAGGTTAAGCAGGGGGGGAGGGGTAAATGGAAATTAATCTGTGGTATCCCTTCATACAGACAATTTGTTGATATGGGTGCTGCAGGATGGTAGCTTTCTTCTTACTGCATAAAAATGTTTTCTTTGCAACATAAATATTGCATTCTTATAACGATCAGCACAAAATGTTGGTAATTTTTTCGGGGGGGGGGGGGAGGGGGCCTATGAGCACCACCAAGGATTTTCCCAGGACGAGGCAGGCAAGTGCTACCATGAACCTAATTTTCATTGATTGTTGAATGGAAATTTTCGATTTTGATTTTGATTTTTATATATTTTACAGTTTGGGGCTACAAGATGTATGTAAGCAGCGATTCTTGCTAATCGTAGTCGAAATTGTCAAAAAAAAATTTTTTAGCTTTATTTTTAAAATGTAGGAAAACGAATCCAGCATTTCAAAGAACTATATTGCAGAGGTTTCAAGCCCCTATTTATAAAAAAAAGTGACAAGTTTGTATTTTTTCAGATGGGGATTATCACGGATGGGTGTTTTTGTTTATTTAAACTGTTGTTTTTTTCCGCGGGAGTGGTCAAATTAATGTTCCTAGAATATTGGAAGAAAGTCCATTAGAACAAAAATTGAATGTTGTACTTGCCTTTTTATTTAGCAAGAAAAATTTTGGCACAGAAAAGTGGCAAAGTCTTAAGGGTAATGTTTAACCATTTGTCCCAATTCCTTAAAAAAGACTACTAAAATACAAGGGCCAATGAATGGGAATAAGAGTATTTTTAATGGACTATAGAACTGAAATGAGAAAGAACCTTTTTTTCATATTGAAAACTAACTGTTATGTAATGAAATATATGACTACAAATCCAATCCAAACGTTTTTCAAAGAAAAGTTAGTTAGTCTAAAAAAGTTTACAAAAATTTGATTTACAATCACAATATCAACAAATTTCTTAAGATTTTCAGAATTTAGATTTATAATCAATGGTCCTTTTTTTTCTTTCTTTTTATTACTATAGTTCTGTTTCTAAAGCAGGTATGTCTGAGTTTCGTTTATTTTACCTTAAGTTTCTCCAAAATTCCTTAGTTATTTACATAAGAGACAATTATTGAAAATAACTTAAAACTTAAATTTTAACTGAAAGGAGGCTAAGGTGTCTTTGTTTTCCTGTTTAGTTATCTCCAGCACCGCCATCAATCATTCCCTTTCTTAGTGGCTTTCCATTTCTAGGGAAGACAAATTGCAGTTTTGATAGAATGTTCAAACCTCGGCCATGACCACGTTAATTAACTATACTTCCTTTGACTCATTCCTCAAATTGGGCAGAAAGCCACAAAGATGCACTTGTCTTCTTCATGGCTCATTAGAAAATCATATAACCAGGCAAACGAGCACAAGGATACACAGCATTAAGCTATTTCTTGTGAAGAAATAAGAAGGGATTTCTCTCACAAAGACAAAGTTTACCAAAAGAAATATATCTCCTAGTATCTCCGAGGAGAGATGTATCTGTTGCTAGTTAATTACTTTTGGGGAAGGGCTTAAACAATTTGTGGCAAAAGTCCCTTAGAACTACATTCATGTGGGCCAATTTGTAGGCGAGTGCTCGAGAAGGGAATTATAGAACTAAAACCATTCCAAAGATACTAAGATTTCTATGACTTTTCTTACACTTCCTTACAATATCTGCACATTTTCTCTGCATTTTTTTTAGTAATTGCCCCTCCCTTCTCCACAAAAAAAAACTTCACTTGCACCAAAACCAATATTTTGAAACAAATTGGGATGTGATCGAAGAGTTAATAATAACAACTCATATCTGGATAAGTTTATCAGCCCCCGAAAAGAAACCTGGCTAAATCTTAATTACCAACACATACGTTAATATTATCACTGATTTGTTTTTTACTTAAGAATAGTGTCCCTTCGTAATCATATTATCAAAAAAAAAAGAAAAAAAGCAAGTTTTTCTCACGTAAGTAGAGAGTGATGTTAAAACTTTACCTTCAAGCAAAAACTTCACCGGTGGGAATACAGAGTGAAAATCTGACCTGGAAGGGTGGAGTAAAAAAATTCAAAACTATGTTGATCTTAAGATGTTTGGTGCTGAAATATTCTGTTAGTAGCAAGGCCGTACCCAACATTTTTTTTTGGAGGGGGTTTTACTCAAAAAAAATTTTTGGGTGGGTTTCATACAAAAAAACCCTCAAAAAACGCATACAAAATTTGTTTATGTCCATTTTTGTTACTATGAGTCCGACAAATATTCTGAGGGGGGTTAAAACCCCCTGACCCTCCCCCCTGGATACGGCCTTGGTTAGTAGTAATAGAAGAATCAACTACCACTCCTTCTACCACTACTATTTATGCTTAAGTATAACTTGCACCTTGCGAAGTTCAGTTAATTTGTGAAGGTGGCTCTTCATTCAAAACTTTTGTCTTTGAAGTTTTTCTTTTATTTTGTTCCGTGAGAGTCAGTCTACAACTTAGCTTTTTTGAAATTCAGACGAATGAGCAGAGGGCTAGGCCAAAATATGTGACTTTTTCGTTTGGAGGTTCTGAGTTTTCCTCGGCATTTTCAATATTAATTTAAAAAAAAAAACTTTCCGAAAAAGAAGTTTTTCAAAGAAAATTAAAGGACATATTAGACTTCAGATCAGCGGATACCAATATAAATGAATAAATTGCAAGAAATTATTACTAAAGAATAAATGAAACCCAAAACGAACAGAAATAAAATAAACAATCATAGCAAACAAATATACAATAGGCAAATACTAATGAATAAATAAATCTTAAAATGAGTGAAACTTAAATTGAACAGGCAAATCAAGCTTGAAACGGGTAAAATTCACTGGAAACAAGAGTTTGAACTTTGCCTCCTTCTCTCACAGTAAAAGCCTAAAACCTAGTCTTAAGAGTAATTTCTTGTAATTTATTCATTTATACTATTACTTGTCGTATTTTTTTTCTCTGCTATGAATATTTGTTTAATTTCTGTTCGTTTTGGGTTTCATTTATTCCTTAATAGTAATTTCTAGTCGTTTCTAGTTTAAATTTTAACAGATATTTGTATCATTCTGTTTATCTGAAGTTTAATATAAAGAAAGAAAAACGAGCAAAACTGGGCTTCTTAAAGGCCAAATGGAAATACTGACAAAACCCAACAAAGCGAATATTTCGAAGAAGACGAACGCTTCTCTTCTTCAGCGCGAAACGAAAAAAATATATTCAATGAGAGTTCCGAAGAAAAAAAAAACAGCAAAATAACACACGGAAAGTCAATGTTAATGTGAAAAGACCAATGAAAAAATCAAAAAATTAAAAGATGAATGAAATTCAATGAACCCAAAAATTATAAGAATTAAAACCAAATACCTAACAACCATAAAAGTGTGTCATTCACCAATATCTGTGATTTGCAAAAAAAATCCAAAAATGTGAGCAGCTATCGACGGATACTAGCGAATAACTGTGAAATAAAAGAAAAACATTCATTCACTCAAAACAAAACGAACCAGCAATTGAATGAGTTGGAGATGATATAGCTCTCCAACTCATTCAATTGCTTGTTCATTTTGTTTTGAGTGAATGATTGTTTTTCTTTTATTTCTCAGTTATTGTGGTGACTTTACCTAATGTCAACTTATTATATATTCTGTAAGCTTAATGAATAGCCTTGAACTCTGAAATCAGATGTAAGCCTGGGTGGTGACTTGCGCTCCATCAGAGGCAACGCCTCTGAAGCCTATAGTAAAGGCCATACGGTTCCAATGTTTTATTATTATGTATAAATTTTTTTCCCAGAGGCACTTCATATGGAAGGGGTCGTCGTAGAAACTACAAAGGGGGCTCATTCAATTGGAAATCAAGAGTTCTAGTGCCCTTTTTAATAGTCGAAAGTGATTGGAGGGCAACTAGCCCCCCAACGCCCATCATTCCCCCAAACACATCCAATCAAAATTTTGAGATAGCTATTCTGTTCAGCGTAGTTGATTTCCAGATATAAAATATGTTTTTGAGGAGGACACTCCCCCACAACTCTCAGAGCAAGGGTTTTAAGTTATGCCCTGGGGGCATATAGGGTTTTATAGAAGGCGTTGTCGCAGAAACTTCAAAAAAGACTCATTCGATTGGAAATTCAAAGGGCTAGTGCCCTTTTTAATAGTCAAAAGTGATTGGAGGGCAGATAGCCCACCCCCATGCCTATCATTCCCCATAACACAACCAATCAAAATTTTGAGATAGCCATTTTGTTCAGCGTAGTTGATTTCCCGATAGAAATTATGTTTTTGAGGAGGAAACTCCCCCACAACCTCCAGGGCAAGGGTTATAAGTTATGCCCTGGGGGCATATAAGGTTTTTATAGAAGACCTTGTCATAGAAACTTGAAAAAAGGCTCTTTCGATTGGAAATTCAGAGGGATAGTGCCCTTTTTAATAGTCGAAAGTGATTGGATGGCAACTAGCCCCCCCCCACGCCCATCATTTATCCAAACACATCCAATCAAAATTTTGAGACAGCATTTTGTTCGGCCTAGTTGATTTCCAGATAGAAAATATGTTTTTGAGGAGGAAACTCACACACAAGCTTCAGGGCAAGGGTTTTAAGTTATGCCCTGGGGGCATATAAGGTTTTTATAGAAGGTGTTGTCGTATAAACTTCAAAAACGCTCAATCTATAGGAAATTCAAAGAGCTAGTGCCCTTTTAAATAGTTTAAAGTGATTTGAGGGCAATTAACCCCCCCCCCTCTCTCACGCCCACCTTTTCCCCAAATACATCAAATCAAAATTTTCAGAAAGCCATTTTGTTCAGCGTAGTTGATTTCCAGATAGAAAAAATGTTTTTGAGGAGGAAACTCACACACAACCTTCAGGGCAAGGGTTTTAAGTTATGCCCTGGGGGCATATAAGGTTTATATAGAAGGCATTGTCATAGAAACTTCAAAAAAGGCTCATTCGATAGGAAATTAAATCAGCTAGTGCCCTTTTTATAGTGTCTGTGTTGTAGACAGCCATTCTATTAAACGTTATTTAAGTTCTTGCAATTAGGCCTTTGAGGATGACAACTCTTCCACGGCCCTCAGGGCAAGGGTTTTAAGTTATGCCCTGGGGGCATATAAGGTTTTGTGTACACAACGTTGTCGTAAAAACTCCAGAAAGGGCTCATTCGATTGGAAATTTAAATGGTTAATTCCCTTTTTAACAGTCGAAAGTGATTCTAGGGTAACTGACACCCCTTCCACAACCTTCATTTCCCCAAACACATCCAATCAAAATTTTGATATAGCCATTTTGTTCAACGTAGTTGAAGTTCTGGAAATTAGATGTTTGAGCAGGACACTCCCCCCAAAGTCTGCAGGGGCAAGGGTTATAAGTTATGCCCAAGGGGCAAATATGGTTCCTATGGAATGGCTGCAATGTTTTATTACTATTATTATTATTTTCCCAGAGGCACTTCATATGGAAGGGGTCGTCGTAGAGACTTCAAAGGGGGCTCATCCGATTGGAAATTGAGAGCTCTAATGCACTTTTTAATAAGCAAAAGTGATTGGAGCCCCCCTCACGCCTATCATTCCCCCAAACACATCCAATCAAAATTTTGAGATAGCCATTTTGTTCAGCGTTGTCGATTTCCAGATAGAAAATATGTTTTTGAGGAGGATAGTCCCCCACAACCCTCGATTATGGGATAGTCCCATGATTCCCCAAACACATCCCATCAAAATTTTGAGATAGCCATTTTGTTAAGCGGAGTTAATTTCCAGATAGAAAACATGTTTTTGAGGAGGATATTCCCCCACAACCTCCAAGTCAAGGGTTTTAAGTTATACCCTGAGGGCATATAAGGTTTTTATAGAAGCCATTGTCGTAGAAACTTCAAAAAAGAATCATTTGATTGGAAATTCAAAGGGCTAGTGCCCTTTTTAATAGTCGGAAGTGATTTGAGGGCAACTAACCCCCTCTCACGGCCACCTTTTCACCAAACACATCCAATCAAAATTTGAGACAGCCATTCTATTAAACGTTATTTAAGTTCTGAAAATTAGGTCTTGTAGGATGACAACTCCCCCACAGCCCTCAGGGCAAGGGTTGTAAGTTATGCCCTGGGGCATATAATGTTTTGTATAGAAAGCGTTGTCGTAGAAACTTCAGAAAGGGCTCTTTCGATTGGAAATTTAAATGGCTAGTTCCCTTTTAATAGTCGAAAGTGATTCTAATGCAACTGACACCCCTTCCACGCCCACCATTCCCCAAACACATCCAATCAAAATTTTCATATAGCCATTTTGTTCAACGTAGTTGAATGTTCTGGAAATTATATGTTTGATCAGGACACTCCCCCCACACTCTTCAGGGGCAAGGGTTATAAGTTATGCCCTGGGGGCATATATGGTTCTTATGGAAGGGATGCTCCTATAAACTTCAGAGAGGGTTCATTTGATTGGAAATTGAAAGTTCTAGTTCACTTTTTAAGCGTCAAAAGACATTGGTGGGTAACCAGCCCCCCCCCCCACATGCATTCAATAAAAATTTTAAGATAGCTATTTTGTTAAAAATAGTTCAAACATCATATAACAAAAATTCCAGTGTCGACGCAACCCACCGGGGCCCGGGGGCAGGCATTGTAAGTTATGTCCTGGGGGCATATATGGGTCTTATGGAAAGGATGCTCGTATTAACTTCAAAGAGGGATCATTTAATTTGAAATTAATTTGAAAAAAGTTCTAGTTCACTTTTTAAGAGTCAAAAGAGATCGGAGGGCACCTAGCCCCCCTCCCCCCCCACGCCCTTTTTTCCTAAAACCCATCCGACAAGAACTTTGATATAGCTTTTTTTTAAATAGTTCAAAGAGCATATAAAGAAAACTCAGGGATAAACACAGCCCCCCAGGGCCCGAGGGCAGGTGTTGTAAGTTCTGCCCTGGGGGAATAAATGGTTCTTATTGAAGGGATGCTCGTAAAAAAATTCAGAGATGGCTCAGTTGATTGGAAATTGAAATTTTTAGTTAAGTTTTTTAGAGTCAAAAGAGATTGGAGCGCAACTAGGCCCCCCACGCCCCTTTTTCCCCAAATCCATCCAAAAAATTTTTTTAGATACTCATTTACTTAAAAATTTCTCAAAAGTCAGATAAAAAAACCTCAGGTGTCGTCATAACCCCCCAGGGCCCCGGGGTAGGCATTGTAAGTTATGCTCTGGGGCATATATTCTTCGTATGAAAGGGATGCTCGTATCAACTTCAGAGAGGGCTCATTTGACTGGATATTGAAAGTTTGAGCTCACTTTCTAACAGTCAAAAGAGATCCGAGGGCAGCTAGCCCCCCCCCCCCACGCCTTCTTTTTCAAAACCCATCTGATGAAAAATTTGAGATAGACATCTTGTTAAAAAAAAATAGTTCAAAGGTCAGATAAGAAAAACTGTACCCCCAGGGCACAGGGGAAGGCGTTCTAAGTCATGCCCTAAGGCCATGTATGGTTCTTATGAAAGGGATGCTCGTATAAACCTCATAGAGGGCTCATTTGATTGAAAATTGAAATTTTTAGTTCACTTTTTAAGAGTCAAGAGAGATAAACTAGCCCCCCCCCCCACGCGCTTTTTTGCCCAAACCCGTCCGCTACAAATTTTGAGATAGCCAGTGTTTTGGAAATTGTTCAAAAATTAGATAACAAAAACTCCCCCAGAGCTCGGGGGATAGGCGTCGTAAGTGTTGTCCTGGGCGTAAGTGGTTCTCATTTGATTGGAAATTGAAAGTTCTAGTTCAATTTTTAAGAGTCAAAAGATATCCGAGGGCAACTAGCCCCCCACAACCTTTTTTCCCCAAGCCCATCGGATAAAATTTTTGTAATAGCCATTCCTGTGTCGACGGAACCCGCCAGGGCCCGGAGGAAGGCGTTATGAGTAATTTTCTAGGGGCATATATAGTTTTTATGGAAGGGATGCTCGTATAAACTTCGGAGAGGGCTGATTTGATTTGAAATTGAAAGTTCTTGTTCACTTTTTAAGATTAAAAAGAGATCGGAGGGCAACTAGCCCCCCCTCCTCCACGCCCTAAATGCATAAGATAAAAATTTTGAGATAAACATTTTGTTAAAAATAGTTTGAACTTCTGATAACAAAAAACTCCGGTGTCGACACAGCCCCAGGGCCCAGGGGTAGGCGTTGTAGGTTGTGTCCTGGGGGCATATATGGTTGTTATGGAAGGGATGCTCGTATAAAATTCATAGAGGGTTCATTTGATTGGAAATTGAAAGTTGTAATTTATTTTTTAAGAGTCAAAAGTGATTGGAGGGCCGCTAGCCTCCCCTCGCACTCCCTTTTATTTTTTTCCCAAAGGCACTTCATATAGAAGGGGTCGTCGTATAAACTTCAAATGGGGCTCATTCGATTGGAAATCGAGAATTCTGGTGCCCTTTTTAAGAGTCAAAAGTGATCAGAGAGCAACTGCCCCCCTCAAGTCCTTTTCCCCCAAATACATCTGATAAAAAATTTGAGGTAGCCATTTTATTAAAAATAGTTCAAAGATCATATAACAAAAAGTCCTTTACGTATGGTCATTTCGTTAAAAATAGTACAAAGATCAGAAAAAAAACTCCTGTGTCGACCCGCCCCCCCCCCCCCCCAGGGCCGGGGCCGGTGTTGTAAGTATCACTTTGGGGGCATATATGGGTTTTATGGAAGGTATACTCGTATAGACTTCAGAGAGGGTTCATTTGAATGGAAATTAAAAGTTGTAGTTTATTTTCTCAGAATGAAAAACGATCAGAGGGCAACTAGCCCCTCCCGCCCTTCGCGATTTTGGGTGTATCGGATGGATAAACCCATCCGATAAAAATTTAAGATGACCATTTTGTTAAATATAGTTCAACCATCAGATATTAAAACTCAAGGGTCGACAAAAACCCCAGGGCCCAGGGATGGACGTTGTAAGTTATACTCTGGGGATATATATGGTTCTTATAGAACGGATACTCGTATAAACTTCAGAGAGGGCTCATTTGATTGAAAATAGAAAGCTCTAGTTCACTTTTAAATCGTCAAAAGAGACCGAAACTTAATCTAGTCCCCCCACGCCCTTGTTACCCAAATCCATCCTTTAAAATTTTGAGATAGCAATTTTGTTAAATATAGTTCAAACATCATAGAATAAAAACTCCGAGGTTGACACAAACCCATTTTTTCACTTTGATATTGTTACTTTGATATCAGTTTTGTTACTTTGACGAATATTTGATTTTTTTTCTTAAAGTTATATTTTGAAATAAGGAATTTTTAAAAACTTGACATTTTTTGCAATTGAAAACGAACAAAAATTAATTTAAAAAAAATTTCCGAAAAATAAGTTTTTCAAAAAAAGTAAAGGTCATTTTAAACTTACGCTCAGCAGGTACAAATACCTTTTAAAATTCAAACTCAAAACGACCAGGAATTACTATTAGAAAATCAATGTAACCCAAAACGAATATTTGAAATATTTTTCTGTCCGTCATTCAGAATGCGCCAGTTACAGCTGAGAATACTACGATCCAGATTGTCAAGTTTACAGATGATGTGGATTTCGATTCATACCTCACAGCTTTCAAGCGAACTGCCACCCAAAATAACTGGAATCGTGCTACATGGGCAGTTAGACTACAGGACTTGTTGACAGTCAAAGTCGCAAAAGCAGCTGTGATCGCGCCAACAGCCGATAGCTCAGACTACGACCTTGTAAAAGAAGCTATTCTGAGAAGATTTCGAGTGACTTCTGAAATCTATCGCCAGTTATTCCGTACGACCCAGAAGGAAGTAGACCAGTCATTTACCAACTGCAGTAAGAAGCTAGAAAAACTGCTAACCAAATGGTTGGACGTCGCTGACTCCATATCGATTGCGACCGCAGATGGGCTGAGAATGAAGATCTCAGCCCTTCTGAGACTGGTGGTAGACCAATACATCCCTTCCATCAAGAATGAACAGCTACGCATCCGGTTGAGAAAACTTGACGACCCAACTCTCGATGCTGTCTGCAAGATGGCTGAAAAATTCTTTCTAGCCCGCAAAGATGACAGAAGGGCAGGATTGAAAGGAAGCTCACATCAGTCCTCAAGGACAGGAATGGCTCCAAAGCAAGCACAACAAGTTAAATCCGCGAACATGCCTCTGAATACCAAATCGGAAACTACAGGATCCAGCAGTCGAGACGCTTTGCGCCAGCAAACTAATAGATGGGCATAAGGTTGTTTCAACTGTGGAAAGTTTGGCCACAACGCTGTTAACTGTAGGGAACTGAGGAGGCGAGAAAATTTGTTGGCTTGCAGTCCAAGTTTGGAAGAAAGAATCAAGGCAATAATTCATTTCGGCGATATTATAGATGGGAGGCCAGCAGAGCTCCTTATTGACAGTGGAGCATCCATCACTATCGTCCATAAGAGGTACTTTGGAAGCCTGGGTGAACAAACATTATCCACCACGGAGATCTGCTGTTTCGACGGCGTTTGTAAGCAATACCCTCTACATAAGGCTTATGTAGAGATAAGAGTTGGCAATTATACCTTCCAAAGCAATGTAGAAGTTGCAGTTTCTGATAGTCTACCCGTAGACGCTATCATCGGAAGATCATTGTCAGGATTCCTAGAACTTTGTAGCCGAAGTCCAGAAGTAGAAAGGCCTGTACTATATTCTTCTGTCGACTAGAGCAAACAACTACGCCGGATCGGAAGCTGAGATCCTAGTCCCAGCAAAAAATCTTCCAGAAAATGATGTTTCGTAGATTATAATAGAGTAGGAGAATGGGAATTCCAACATGAGGCTCAGAAAGAGTCGGCGAAAGGAGAAAGAAAAGTGGAGACGAAAGCACTTTGAAGAAACACCTTCAGAAGTTGATCCTGAACAACTAACTGTCAAGGAATTGGCTGACCTTCAACAAGAAGATTCTACACTAACAAAGTGTTTCACTCTAGCCACTTTAGGCCAGGGCTTCGAACTCATCAATGGTTTGTTCTTCAGGAAGATCGAGACGAGGTTGGATAATGAAGATATTACACAGCTGGTAGTTCCCAAGACGCTTAGGTTATTTGTGCTGAGAGTCGCCCATGATTCCCCAACGAGAGGCCACACTGGAGTTGCACGCACTCTGGATCGGATCATCCATAGTTCTTTCTGGCATGGGATACGTCTAGATGTCAAACGATTTGTACGTACTTGTGAGCCCTTCCAGCTAGTTAGACGGATGAACCCAAAAGAACGGGCTCCTATGTTACGACTGCTGGTCATCAAAGACCCTTTCAGGAGGATTGCAGCAGATATTGTGGGACCAATGGTACCATCTCGGAACGGGCATCGGTTCCTCCTGGTAATATCGGATTATAGCAATTTTTATCCCGAGGCAATACCCTTGAGATGGATGAATGTCAGGGTCAAATGTCATCTTAAGAGTCAAAAGTGAATTAAGGGTACCCAGGCCCCTCTCGTGTCCTTCAGCTCTTAGGTCTTCAGCTATAACCTTCAGTTGCATCGAATCAAAATTCCTAGATTCTCAAAGTCAAAATGTAAAAATCTAAAACAAACTGCATGGATGGAGGATGGGGGAGGGGACGTTGCTCAGACACCCCGAAAGGTAAGTACCCGTACTGCGTAATCGGCCTATTATTCACAGAAACATTTTAGAAGAAAATTGAACCTTGAAAAAAATTTGTACCTTGTAAAAACTGGTATAACGCAAATAACTTGAATTCAAATGATTTGAGGCCCAATTTAGGCTCATAGTGTTCCCAAATTCCCCTCATTTAAACACAAGAATTTTGATAAGCAAGATAAGCATGTTACACCAATTCTAAACCGCAGTCATGCAGTCTCTCTGCAAGAACGATTTAAATTTGAACCGTGGACTGACTTCGAAGAAAAAATTACGAACGTCCTGACTTGGTCAGGCTCTCATTCGGTCAATAGCCGGGCTATGTTCTGGATCGGTATAGAAGAGATCCGAGTCCTAACTCAGTGCAAAAATGACCTAAGTACAAGCTACAGACTGAATTTGCACAGAAATGATCTAATTCTTAGCTCAGAACATATGGGAGCCAAGTCCAGGCCAGGGGAGCGAAAAGACCATCTAAGAATTGATACGCTATAAAACGAGCGAGGTCCAAGCTATGAACTGATTGCTGCTGAAACAAGCAGATTTGGCTAAATCCGGCTAACAAATATTATAAAACCGGCTAAATGATGTTTTGAATTATTTTTCTTGGATCAATTTTCTATACCTTTGAATAAATGGGAACTCAAAAGAAAAGTAGTGACGAAAATAAAGGTCAAATTGTTTGTTTTGTTCCAATTAAACGAATTAGTGTTTCGTTACTTAATGGAGCCTATTTTATGTTTTAGCAAAAAAAACTACTATTTAAAATGTATACTGTTTTCAGTGAAGTGCAAACAGCTAAATAAGAAGGATAGCCATATTCTAATTTGTGGTAGTGTTTATCCGTTTTAAGTTTGATTTGACTATCGATTTTAATTTGTCTTCATTTTAAGCCTTCAAATTAACTCCTGTTTGTGTAAAGTTTGACTATTATATTATTTTATTTTTACTCGTTTTAAGTGTTAATTTCATCTTTACTTTTCAGTAATTTCTAAAATAAATAATTTTTCCTGGTAGAAATTTTTGGCACCCATACTTCACCAACGTAATACATCAACGTAATCCTTCACATTAATTAATGAAATTTAAATTAATTTTTAAGAAACTAAAGAGCGAAGTTGAAATTGAAAAAAAAATATTATTGCTTCACAGATTATGCAAGATACATCAACAAAAGTAGCTTAAGAAAAACTGACAAGTGATATTTCCTGATTTCTGCAGAATTCTAAAACTAGCACTTTACTCAAAACACGAAGCTCACGCATAGATAACAAGAAGTTACTTTAAAAATAAAAAAAAGAAACTTGCAAAAAATAAAAGACTAATTCAGTAATATTTCACCAGCTATGATATGTATAAGTTTTAGTATAATATTTTAATTTTCTAAAAATTAGAGGTTCAATTTTCAGTAAGAGCTAGCAAAATACACAAAACACCGCAGGGTGTTCTTTGGTAATTTTGTTCATTTCATGGCCGATGAAAGACTATTGAGATATTTACAAGTTAATTTTTTATTTTCCGCATACTTTTAAAGCAACTTTCTGCTCCTAATCTGATTTTGTTGCGGCGGTTTTGTGTTTTTAGTAAAGTAGTCTACTAGGTTTACTAAGTGTTAATTAAAATGCATTTTACTTTGAAAAACACATGAATGAGCCTCTCTTCTGGGTTAAATGTTATATAAGAGTTAACTTGACTGCGAAAACCAGACAATTGATAGGACTGGGAACCCTATTCCTATTTAGAACCACCTTGAATGGAATATTAAAACAAACAGTAATTAAATTTAAGAAAAGGTTTTTCCAGAAGAAAATAAAGAGCAATATTAAGACGCTAAACAAATACAAATTACCAAGCATATTAGGGGGTCTCCCGCTTCTCTGCAAAAGATGGACAAAAAAATGATTTCGAATTCGTCTCCAAATGCTTCAAGAACGAATGCTCTAACACAAAAGCAATGGAATAAAAACTTAATTTTTGTACAAAATACCTCGAAAATGGAAAGGCTTATCTATTTAAATTTGGTTAAAAAAGCGAAATTTTCATTTTAAGTTTTTTTGAAAAGCAATAGGTAAATACAGCACTTGTAATAAGGAATAACTTATGACCAATTCAGTTACCAGAAATCAGGTTCTGTAGGTAGAGCCCTTCCATAAGCATACAGAAGAAAACGGCCATTTTTGAGAACTCTAGCAGGACGTACATGAACTCGCACAGCGTTTGCTAGAAAACAGTTGAAATAAAATAAAAAGAAAAAGAAAAGCAATTAACAATTCAAGATTCAGGGTTAAAGAAGGTCAAGTAGGGGAGAACAAATTCTTGTTAGATTTGAAAACGGTTTTGCGATGTGGACGAAATTTTGTTGAATGGATCTATAGTCAAAATTACTGCCAATTCTTTTAAGGCTTATTCAAGCTCTTACCTTCATTCTTTTCCATATTGTAATGCTTTGAAGATAATGCAAATAGAGAACACGTGTCTTGTTTTTGAATGTTAAACTAATATGGGCTTAAATTATGTTTCTTTTATACTGTGGGTCTTGATAAGGCAGTTTCCCAATACTTTAGCCAGATTCTAAGCCAAATTGAAGTTTTTTTTTCGAAGTTTAAACATTAATAACAAAATATTTCAACCTTTACAAGTAAATAAGCTTGTAAACTGCCTCTCCAGGCTGTTATTTGGGCTTTAAATCTTTTGCTGGGTTGATACCTAGCACTAAAACTTATAGCCCAGGACTTTTAGGGTTTGACTCCGAAAAAATTGCAATATAAACGAAAATGGTACCAAAATGATCAGAAAAATTCTGTACAACATACTAAAAGTCTCCATAAATCCGAGTGGGGTGAGTGCCCGAAAAACAGGGGAAAAGGGGGAAATGCGGGGTAAAATGGGAAAACTGCCGAACATGGCCAAAAAATAGTTCAAAGTGAGTTTTCTGGGGCTTTCCTATACGCTGATCACGAAACTGACATCTAAAGTATAGAATACGAGTACTACGGAAAACGAGTGGAACAGGGGGAAGAGATAAAAAAAAAAAATTTAAATACAGGGTAGGGGTTGACAGCACTTTGAAATATGTTTCCTAGGGTCTTTCTATCTGCTGATCCCGAAACTGACATCTAAATGAAATAAAAAACATGAGCCCCACCATAACGGGGGGAAAGAGAGTAAGAAAACGGAAAATTGAAGTCAGGGGTAGAAATCAGCTTGAAATGTGTTTTCTGGGGTTTTCCTATCTGATGATTACGAAACTGACACCTAAAATGAAAGAAAGAAAATGAGAACCATGAAAACCAAAAAAAAACAGGAGGAAATAACAGAAAAGCGTAAGGGAGGCCTGACTCCTGAGCCAGCTGCTAATGGCTGATAAGTAGGGCTATGGACAAAATAACTCGCTTAAGCTTCAAACTTTTACTTTCTAGAACCACAAACATTTCTTACAACCATTTGAGTTACTAAACATAAAGAAAACAACCGCTTGGCAGTGATCACAGTATAAAACTTCAGCTATTATAGGTAAAATTTGCACTTTCGAAGGCAATATCGTTGAAAAAAACTAAAAAAGAGCTTCAGCAACTATAGGTAAAATATGTACTTTTGCAGTAGGCACTTCTAAAAAGCCAGCTGCTGTTCCAAAGGAGCTTCAAGTTACTTTCACAGGTTTTACAGCTCTGGATACACTATGCCAGCGCCCTCTTTGTTCCTTCGATTGTAGAAATAGAAGGTCATGCCTGCGATGTCTTTTAGTGTCTCTGCATTAATTTCCATTCGAGGAATACTGGACATTGTCGTTTTCGTTTTGGGACTCACGATTTCAATAATCCCCATTCCGTGAAATGTGTCTTTACCGTCGATCGTGCGGACATCATGGTCTACATTGTCTGCTGCAGACTGCAAGAAACTGCCAGCGCTAAGCGTGAAAAGACCAGTCCCGTGACTTGCAGCTGTGTTTCGTTCAAATCTGAGCACTTCTTTATAGGATGAACAAAAGTCCAGCTTATGGACGGTGTCTATTAGATACCGTGATCCGAAGTAGTGGTGAAGCTGAAGTGTTTCAAATACCTGAAGAGGTACGAGGACCGTTCAAGGTAAACAGGCTTGAACAGTTTCTTGGCCAAGAGCTGCCACTGCAATATTCTCGTTTTCCTCTGGTTTTAATTCGCAAACAAGAAGACACAAGGATTTGGGAAGGTAGCTTAAGCACGCTTCGACATTGTCAAGAGACTTGAAACTTGGATACTCTTCTGATAAAGGAAGTAGGCCTTTAGCTTCACTTTTGATTATTCTAGCAACCGTTTTTATCATGATCATGATCTCTACGTCCTCAGATTGGTCCTTAGGAAGCACACGATGCTCGTTCAGAATGAAATGAGCCGTCTCTCTGAATGTCCCAATGCTAGCTTTCCCCGACAAATCCGTGACAAACACACGATCCCCGCAGCTTTCAAGCAAAAGACGTTGGATGGGCTTCACACTGTAAGCTTCACTGACTCCAAGGAAAAAGTTCATCTTTTCTGTGATATCACTAAGAGTAAAGTGTTGGTCTTCTATACTTTTAAAGGGCTCTAGAGACTTTTAGAGACTTCTAGAGGACAGATGTCGCTCTTGCTTAATCTTGACAAAACGCAACTAATAACCATGAATTCGGGCACCCAGGGAAAATAATAAATTTGACTTGGCTTAGTACTCAAAGAAGAGTTGCCGAGACGCAAAATTATGCTTAACTTAACAAAAAAATCTCGTCGTACCTTGATTTATCCTGCTACCATGTCACATGTGTAAGCATCCACGCAGACTGGGGACTATTGGACCCGCTAGATGTTATACCGTCAGGATAGATTTTTTCTTCGGCACTGGAACTCCGTGGCGACTAGTATACCTTGCTTCTCTTTCTGAATGTCGAAGTAGAACAGTATTATGTTGACGAACCCACGCGGTTGCTGATGACGGCGAGGAATACGAAACAATGCAATTTCAGTATCTTTTCGTATTTCTTCCTCGAGTTTTTTTTTACCTTTTTCGAACTTATGGGATAGCCAAATCTCTATAGATCTCCTGCATTTGTTCTTGAACTTTGTTTTAGACGTCAATTGTATAATCAGCAGATAGAAGAACCCCAGAAAACACATTTCCACGTGCTTTCTATCCCTTACCCTGTATATTTCCCTTTTTCCCCTCCCTCCCCCGCCCCATTTCTCCGTTCTATGTTAATCGATTTTTTATATCATTTTAATTCTCAATTTCGTAATGACTAGATAGAAATACCCCAGAAAATATCTTTCAAACTGCTTTCTACCCCTACCCTGTATTCTTCTCTTTTCTCCCCTCTTTCCCCTGTTCCCCTGTTTTCCGTAGTACTCTTATTCTATGATGAATTTTAGATGTCAATTTCGTAATCAGCGTATGTGAAAACCCAAGAAAACTCACTTTAAACTATTTTCTGGGATTTTTTTGGGAAACTATTATTATTTTTATTAGAAACTATATTATTTTCTGGGAAACTATTTATTGCATTTTTCCCATTTTCCCCCGCATTTCCCTCTTTTCCCCTGTGTTTCGGGTACTCGCCCCACTCAGATTTATGGGGACTGTTAGTGTGATGTACCAAATTTTCTTTTGATCATTTTGATACCATTTTCGTTTATATAGCAATTTTTTCCGGGTTCGACCCTTTTTTGAGCTAAAAGTCCTGGGCTATAAAAAAATAGCCTACAACAGGTACTAATATAAATGAATAAACAGATCTTAAAATGAGTAAAGATTAAATTGAATATGCAAATCAAGCTTAAAACGATCTAAATTATTTTGCCTTTGAAGCATAAATGAAACCCAAAATGGGGATTTGGGTTGACCCAGGAGGTTCAGTTATCTGATCTTTTGACTTATTTTAACAAAGTGGCTATCTAGAAAATTCGATCGGATGGATTTTGGGTTAAGTAGACAGGGGGGCTAGTTTCCCTCCGGTCTGTTTTGACCCTTAAAAAGTGAACTAGAACTATCAATTTCCAATAGAATGAGCCCCTTCCGAAGTTTTTACGACCATTCCTTCGATAAAACTCTATATGCCCCCGGGCCATAATTAGGGTTTTGTGAACCGCGAAGTTTCTATTATATGGTCTTTGGTCTATTTTGGACAAAATAAATATATCAAAAATTCGATCGGACGCATCTGTGAAAAAGAAGGTCGGAAGGGGGGGGGAGCTAGGTGTCATTGGATCACTTTAACTCTCATAAAGAGAGCTTGTACTTTCAATTTTTAGTCTTTTGAGTCCCCTCCGAAGTTTACCTCTTTGATAAGAACCTTGTATGCCCCCGGGCATAAGTTGGAACCCTTCCATGTACTCTTGTGGGGGTTATATTGACCCCAAAGTCTTATATTCTGATCTATTTCAAACAAAATAGCTATTAAAAAATTTTGATTGAATGCATTTGGGGAAAATTGTGTGTGTGTGAGAGGTAAGTAGAAAGGGGGGTCCGACTCGTGTCACCCACCCCTGCTGCCACCTACAACTTTTTTTAACACCAAATATGGGCATAGAGTCCCTAGGGCGAACACGTGGTTAATGGGGTCATTGACCTAAATTTCCAAGGTCGATGTTGTTGTTGTTGTTTTTGGCACGCTCGAGGCGAATGTTATGATCCAGAAATAGGAAACGTTGTCTGACAGGTGACGTCAAGTTAATTAATGTCTTTGGAGTTCGACCAGAATTGTTTCCAGGGCAAAGTTTAGATCACACGTGACAGCTGATGTCATGATTGATTGATTTGACACGAAAGGGGAATTAATTTGTTGTATCTAAGGGGAATTATTGATTCACGAACTCCAAAAGATATTAATAACCAAACGCCATGGAAACACTTCTGCAAGAAACATCTTAGCGATGAATTGTTTTAGCGCGGGAATAGGTTTCTTAGTAATTTCAAATGCGTCAGCGCAGAGATGCCAAAAACAAAAGGAATACGCTGAAGTTACGATTAGGGATTATTTGGGCGAAACTTTTTTAGGGAATTATTTCGGCGAAACAGTTAGAGACATTTTAAAAGATGATTTAAAAGATGATTTTAGAAGAGGATTTGAGGGTGAAACTCTGTGGTCGTCATAATACACAAGTTCCATTTGCACAGTGTTGTGAGGTCCCCTACCACAACCCCAAAGAGTCCTCATACCCCACCCCAACCCCGAAGGGTCCTCATACCCCACCCCAACCCCGAAGGAAGCCCCCGGTCCTCAAAGGTCCACCGGGCTCCCAAAGGGCCACCCGGCCCTCAAGGGTCCCCCAGACCCCCAAAGGTCCTCCCAGGCCCCAAAGGCCCCCTTCCCCCCCTTGGCTCCCAAAGGGCCCCTCCCTCTCCCTCGCTCTCCTCCCCCTCCTCAACTTCTCCTCCCCCTCCCATCCTCCCCCTCCCCTCCTCCCCCTCCCCTCCCCTTCCCTCCCCCATTTTTAATATTTTTTTTGTGCATTGAGACATAGAAGGAACCCCTCCCCCCGGCCCCCCTAAAGGGCCCCCGGCCCCCCAAATGCTCCTGAGCCACCATTTTAATACTTTTTCAAGGCTTTATTATATCTTTTTATAACAAATTATTATTTTAGGGAATTATTTCGGCGAAACAGTTAGAGACATTTTAAAAGATGATTTTTGAAGAGATTTTAGAAGAGGATTTGAGGGTGAAACTCTGTGGTCGTTATAATACACAAGTTCCATTTGAACAGTGTCGGGAGGTCCTCTATCCCCAGCCCCAAAGGGTTCCGATGCCCCTACCCCAAACCCCAAGGGACCCCCTGGTCCTCAAAGGTCCCCCCAAGCTCCCACGGGGCCACCCGGCCCTCAAGGGCCCCCCCCCCAGACCCGCAAAGGCCCGCCCCGGGCCCCGGCTGTCGGTGATGTCTGTTGTCTGAAACCGATGATTTGGGGTGTATGGGTTGCTATTTTTGACTTTTCTGAGTTGGATTTCTTAGTCTTTCATAGGTATGTGTTGTCTGAAACCTATGATTTGGGATGGGTGGTTTGCTATTTTTGACTTTTCTGAGCTGAATTTCTTAGCCGTTCATAGGTGAGTATTGTCAGAAAATTATGATTTGGGATGTGTAGTGTACTATTTGAACTTTTCAGAGCTAGGAGTCTTAGTCTCTCATAGGTGTTTGTTTTCTGAAGCATATAGTTTGGGAAGAGTAGTTTGATATTAATGAATAATAATATATATTATTAAAGCGTATAAATAATTTGAATTTTTTAATAAAATTATTATTTTTTTTCTTTAAATTAATATTTAGTGATTTTCTTAGATAGATTTCTTACTCCCTCATAGGTGTTTGTTGTCTCAAACCTATAGTTTGGGATGAGTAGTTTGCTATTTTTGACTTTTCAGAGCTAGGTTTCTTAGCCTTTCATAGGTGTGTGTTGTCAGAAACTTATGATTTGGGATATGTAAATTACTAGTTTTGACTTTTCTGAGCTAGATTTCTTAGCCTTTCATAGGTGTTTGTTGTCTGAAACCTATAGTTTGGGATGAGTAGTTTGCTTTTGGACTTTTCAGAGCTGGATTTCTTAGCCTTTCGTGGGAGTGTGTTGACTGAAACTTATGATTTGGGATATGTAAATAACTATTTCGTGCTTTTCTAAGCTAGATGTCTTAGTCTTTCGTTGGTGTGTGTTGTCTGAAGCCTATGATTTGTTATTTGTAGTTTTGCTTTTTTGACTTTTCAGAGATAGGATTCTTAGTCCTCTTATGTGTGTTTTGTCTGAAACTTCTAGTTAGTGATGAGTAGTTTGCTATTTTAGGCTTTTATGAGCTAAGGTTTCTTAGTATTTCATAGGTGTTTGTTGTCTGAAACTTATGCCTTGAGGTGTCTAATTTGCTATTTCAGGAATTTCTGAGCTAAGGTTTCTTAGTATTTCGTAGGTGTCTGGTGTCTGAAACGTATGATTTGGGATATGTAAATTAACATTTAGTGTTTTTGTAAGTTAGATTTCTTAGTTTTTAGTTGGTGTGTGTTGACTGAAACCTATGATTTGGGATATAAGGTTCTTAGTCTTTCGTTGGTGTGTGTTGTCTGAAACATATGATTTGGGATTTGTAGTTTGCTTTTTGGACTTTTCAGACATAGGATTCATAGTCCCTGTTAGGTGTTTGTTGTCTGAAAACTATAGTTTGTGTTGATTAGTTTGCTATTTCAGGCTTTTCTGAGCTAAGGTTTCTTAGTATTTCGTAGGTGTGTGTTGTCTGAAACTTATGATTTGAGGTGTGTAACTTGCTATTTCAGGCTTTTCTGAGCTAAGATTTCATAGTATTTCGTAGGTGAATGTTGTCTGAAAATTATGATTTGGGATATGTAAATTACTATTTCGGGCTTTTCTAAGCTAGATTTCTTAGTCTTTCGTTGATGTGTGTTGTCTAAAAACAATGATTTGGGATGGGTTGATTGCTATTTTTGACTTTTCTGAGCTGTATTTCTTAGCCTTTCTTAGGTATGTGTTGTCTGAAAAATATGTTTTGGGATGGTTAATTTGCTATTTTGGACTTTTCTGAGATAGGTTTCTTAGCATTTCATAGGCGTGTGCTGTCAGAAACTTATGATTTGGGATTTTTAGTTTGCTTTTTGGACTTTTCAGAGCTAGGATTCTTAGTCTCTCATAGGTGTTTGTCGTCTGGAGCCTATAGTTTGGGATGAATAGTTTGCTATTTCAGGCTTTTCTGAGCTAAGGTTTCTTAGTATTTCATAGGTGGGTGTTGTCTGAAACTTATGATTTGAGGTATGCAATTTGCTAT
This sequence comes from Artemia sp. Qi Xiang Cuo, assembly GCF_049724085.1. Taxonomy (NCBI): domain Eukaryota; kingdom Metazoa; phylum Arthropoda; class Branchiopoda; order Anostraca; family Artemiidae; genus Artemia; species Artemia sp. Qi Xiang Cuo. The sequence continues at coordinate 43,359,471 of NC_142799.1, forward strand.
TTCCGACTTTTCATAACCAGATTTCTTAGTCTTTCGTAGGTGTGTGGTGCCTGAAACCTATGATTTGGGATGTGTGGGTTGCTATTTTTTTACTTTTCTTAGATGGATTTCTTAGCCTTTCGTAGGTGTATGTTAACAGAAACCTAAGATTTGGTAATGAACGGTGTTCTATTTTTGACATTTCTGAGCGAGATATCTGAGCCGTTAATCGGTTTGTGCTTTCAGGAAATTATTATTTGGGGGGTGTAGTTTGCTTTTTGGACTTTTCAGAGCTAGGATTCTTAGTCCCTTATAGGTGTTTGTTATCTGAAACTTCTAGTTTGGGATGAGTAGTTGGCTATTTCAGGCTTTTCTGAGCTAAGGTGTCTTAGTATTTCGTAGGTGAAGCTTCCACGTCAGTTTTAAGTTCACCAAGACATAAGAAATTTAAAGTTCAGTTCTAAATTTTTCCATAGAAGATAGGAAAAGTTATACTATGATTGTGATTATTTTCTAGGAAGATAGAAAGTTTCACTTTAATTCGAAATTTTCTTAAATTCAGTTCCGACTTTTCTCAAAGAGATGAAAAAATTTAAAGTTCGGCTCCAAATATTTTCCACGTTAGTTTTAAGTTCACCAAGACATAAAAAATTTAAAGTTCACTTCAAATTTTTTCCAAAGAAGATAGGGAAAGCTATACTATGATTATGATCATTGTCCATGAAGAAAAAAAGTTTCACTTTAATTCTAAATTCTCTTTAATCTTAAAATGACATGACATATGCTTATGGCTCTAGCAATCGTACTCTATGCTTGTTCTTAGACACGACGCGGCTTTCCCACTGGTACTATATGGCAGGTTATCGACACTACCGAGTTTATTGCGTGCATTAAATCAGTATTTTTTACGCAGTGGAAGGATCAACTCACAATTCATATCTGTAAAAAGTGAAGATGAATTATTCGACGAAAGTATGTGCACATGAAAAAATCATCGTCGTGTTGAATGCTGACAAGGAGAAATACCTGAACTCTGAAACGAGTGCAAGTGGAGATCTTATTGGGAATGTATGCATACGTTGTCATGACAGTGAGGAGTTAAATTCCTTTGGTGTACCCAAGAATTTCCATCATGCAAGTGGTGGATATGCGAGAGTAACATTACCAGAGAAATTAGTAGTCAAAGAGAATGCCAACTTAAAAATAATTCTTGATGAATAGGGATAACTTCTAGCTAACGTTTCTGGTAGTATCTTAGCTGTTAATAGATTTTATGGAAATAATTCTGGTGTTACAATTTGAATGAAAGCAAAGGGTTAAAGAAGACATGCATACAGCTGTATCATCATCATAAATCATATCATGTCAATGTGCCAAAACTGCTATCTATGTAAAAATAATGTGACAATAGACAGTGAAATCACAGGCAGAATAAAAAGGACATTAGCAGACAATATCATCAATGAATATAAAGATGAATTGACGGAAAGTGAAGCGCAAGTGTACTAATAATGTAAAATAATGTATTTAACATATTTTTATATTAATATTCTACATGTAATTATTTCATTAAAAATATCTAATACATTATTTTGTTAAGTGTTCATTATTTTTTAGGGTATGATAGAATGACAAACTTTTAGAATATCTATTAAAAAGTTCAAAGATGTAAGAAAAATAATTTTAGAGATAATGATACTACTAGCAGGATCAATTTTTCATAGAAGATAGAAAAGTTCATGCTCTCATCTGACTTTTACTAAAAAGCACAATTCAATTCCAACTTCATCGGAGAAAATACAAAGCTTCATCTTAACTTTTAAGTTCGGAAAGACATAAGACGTTTAAACTTTACTTTTAATTTTTCCTGTAGAAGATAGGAAAAGCTATACTATGATAGTGATTATTATCCATGAAGATAAAAATTTTAACTTTAATTCAAAATTTTCTTAAATTCAATTAAGACAATTCTCAAAGAGTCAAATTTAAAGTTATATTACAATTATTTTCCCGGGACAAGAAAAGTCCCAAGACATAAAAAATTGAAAGTTCACTTCTAAATTTTTCCGTAGAAGATAGGAAAAGTTATACTATGATTATGATTATTTTCTATGAAGATAAAAAATTTCACTTTAATTCTAAATTTTCTTAAATACACTTCATAACTTTTACACATATATAAAAAAATTTAAAATTCTGTTCGTAATACTTTCATGGGAGAGGAACAGTTCGACTTCGATTCTGACATTCCTCATTGGAAATGAAATAAGTTATTGATCCATTATATTTTCACAAAATAATATAAAATTTTCCCAATTCAGTTCAGATTTTTCTCAAAGAGATGAAAAAATTTAAAATACTGTTCCACCAAATTTTCACCAACTTTATTTCGAAGTTTTATTTAATATCGAATATACGAGTAATATGTTTACGGATCTAGCAACTTCAATATCTGCATACTTTGACACCCGCCACGACTTTCTAGCAGAGTCATGATGGCTGGTTAATGACATCACCAATTTTATTGCATTCGGCGCATAATTTTATCCTACGCAGTGGAAGGATCAACTCACGATTCATATCTGTAAAAAGTGAAGATGAATTATTTGACGAAAGTATGTGCACATGAAAAAATCATCGTCGTGTTGAATGCTGACAAGGAGAAATACCTGAACTATGAAACGAGTGCAAGTGGAGATCTTATTGGGAATGTATGCATACGTTGTCATGTCAGTGAGGAGTTAAATTCCTTTGGTGTACCCAAGAATTTCCATCATGCAGGTGGTGAATATGCGAGAGTAACATTACCAGAGAAATTAGTAGTCAAAGAGAATGCCAACTTAAAAATAATAGTTGATGAATAGGGACAACTTCTAGCTAATGGTTCTGGTAGCATGTTAGCTGTTGATAGATCTTATCGCAATCTTTCCGGTGTTAGCATTCGAATGAAAGCAAAAGGAAAAAGAAGACATGCATACAGCTTCATCAACATCATAAATCATATCATGTCAATGTGCCAAAACTGATATCTTTGTAAAAACAATGTTACAATAGAAAGTGAAATCTAAGGCAGAATAAAAAGTACATTAGAAGAAAATATCATCAATTAATATAAAGATTAATTGACGGAAAGTGAAGCGCAAGTGTACTAATAATGTATAATAATGTATTTAACATATTTTTATATTAATATTCAACATGTAGTTATTTCATTAAAAATATTTTATGCATTATTTTATTAAGTGTTAATTATTTTTTGCATATTCTAGAACGTCAAAAGTTCTGAATATATATTAAAAGGGTCAGAGATGTGAGAAAAATAATTTTAGTGATAATGATTCTGATATCAGGCTCAATTTTTCATAGAAGATAGAAAAGTTAAAGTTCGCTTCTGAATTTTACCAAAGAACACAATTCAATTCTAATTTCACCAGAGAAAATTAAAAGCTTACACGTCAGTTTTAAGTTCAGAAAGACATAAGAAGTTTAAAGTTCACTTCTAAATTTTTCCGTAGAAGATAGGAAAAGTTATACTATGATAGTGATTATTTTCCATGAAGATAAAAAGTTTCAATTCAATCCAAAGCTTTATTAAATTCAATTATAACCTGTCCCACAGATCTAATTTTAAAATTCTATTACAAATTTTTTCACGTAACAAGAAAAGTCACAATACATAAACGATTGTAAGTTAATTTCTGAATATGTCCGTACAAGATAGGAAAAGTTATACTATGATTGTGATTATTTTCTATGAAGATAACAAATTTCACTTTAATTCTAAATTTTATTAAATTAAGTTCTGACCTTTCTCAAAGAGATGAAAAAATTTAAAGTTCTGTTCCAAATATTTCACCGGAAGAATAACATTTAAACTTCGATTCTGAATTTTCTCAATGAAAATGAAATAAGTTATTGATCATTTCTATTTTCCCAAAATAATATAAAAATTTCCCACTTCAGTTCAGATTTTTCTGAACTGATTAGGTTAGGTATAAATAAATATTAATAAATAATTAGAAACATCTCTACATGTTTAAGTTAGGTTAGGTTAACTTATCATGAGCGCTCATGATAAGCTAACCTAAACTAACTTAAACATGGTAAAAAGATTAAATTAGGTTAGGTTATGCTAGCTTATGTTAGGTTAGGTTAAGTTAGGTTAGTTTAGGTTAGCCTACGTACGCGCGCGTACGTAGGCTAACCTAACTTAACCTAACCTAACTTAAGCTAGCCTAACCTAACCTAATTTAATCTTTTTACCATGTTTAAGTTAGGTTAGGTTAGCTTATCATGAGCGCTCAAGATAAGCTAACTTAACCTACCTTAAACATTTAGAGATGTTTCTAATTATTTATTAATATTTATTTATACCTAACCTATTGTTTTTGGTGGTTAGATGAATGAACTGAATTTAAGAAAAATTAGAAATAAAGTGAAACTTTTATCTTCATGGTAAATAATCACAGTCATAGTATAGTCATTCCTATCTTCTATGGAAAAATTTAGAATCTAACTTTAAATTTTTTATGTTTTTGAGAAATTAGGAACTGAAATGGAAGTTTTTTCATTTTCATTGGTAAATTTCAGAATTGAGCTAACTTTTTTTTCTCTTCTCTAAGAAAATTCAGAAGAGAACTTGTACATTTTGCACTTTTTTGAGAAAACTTAGAATTAAAGTTGAGCTCTAAATCTTCATGAAGAATGTTCACAAACAAAGTGAAACTTTTCCTATCTTCTATTAAAAATTTAGAACAATATTTAAAATTTTGTCATCTCTTTGAGAAAAATCTGAATTGAAGAGGAAAATTTTATATTATTTTAGGAAAACAGAATTGATCAGTAGCTTATTTCATTTTCAAGGTGAAAATTCAGAATTGAAGTTGAAATTTCCTTTGTCCGGGAAAATATTGGGAAAAGAACTCAAAATTTTTTCATCTCTTTGAGAATGGTTGTAATTGAATTTAAGAAAATTTAGAATTAAAGTGAAACTTTTTATCTTCATGGAAAATAATCACAATCATAGTATAACTTTTCCTATCTTGTATGGAAAAATATATAATTTATCTTTAAATTTTTATGTATTTGTAAACTTAAAAGTGATATGGAAGCTTTTTAGTGTTTATGGAGAGAGTAGACTGGAATTATTTTCTCAGATTTAACTTAGAATATAACTATAAATATTTTATAATCAATGAAAAATCTTTAAAAGAATTCACGATTTTCCAATCCTTTGCAGAAAAATATAAACTGACGTGGAAAATTTATTTACTATTTTGTTAAAATATAAATTATAAATAAATTAGTTAATTTTCATTTAAAAAATTCAGAATCAATGTTGAACTTTCATTCAATTCTTTGATAAAATTTAGAATTAAAGTGAAACTTTTTATCTTCATAGGAAATAATCACAGTCATTGCATAACTTTTCCTATCTCTTATGTTAAAATTTAGAATTGAACTCTAAATTGTTTATTTCATAGCGAACTTAAAACTGAAGTGGCAGCTTTTTATTTTCTATGGAGAAATTAGAATTGAATTGTGTTCTTTGGTAAAATTGAGAAGAGAACTTGAATATTCACGATCAAAGTATAACTTTTCCAATATTCTATGAAAAATTTTGAACAGAACTTTGAATTTTTTCATCTCTATGTGAAAAGTCGGAATTGAAACTTTTTATCTTCATAGAAAATAATCACAATCAAAGTATAACTTTTCCTATCTTCTAAGGAAAAATTTAGAACTGAACTTTAAATTTTTTATGTCTTGGTGAACTTAAAACTGAAATGTAAGCTATTTGTTTTCTCGAGTTAAGTTAGAATTGAATTGTGATTTTTGGTAAAATTAAGATTAGAACTTAAAATTTTCTATCTTCTAAGAAAAATTTGGAACAATATTTTAAATTTTTTCATCTCTTTGAAAAAAATCTGAATTGAAGTGGAAAATTTTCTATTATTTGGGGAAAATAGAATTGATCAATAATATATTTCATTTTCATTGAGAAAATTCAGAATCGAAGTTGAACTTTTCTTCTTCCGGGGAAATATTTGGAACAGAACTTTAAATCTTGTAATCTCCTTTAGAATGTTCAAAACTGAATTTGAGAAAATTTATAATTAAAGCGCAACTTTTATTCTTCATAGACAATAATCATAAACATAATGTGACTTTTCCTATCTTCTACGTTAAAGTTTATAAGTGAACTTGAAATATCTTTTATATTCGATGTTTTCTTGTTCATTAAAATTATTTTAAACAGAACTTTAAATTTAACTCATTGAGAAAGGTCGGACTTGAATTTAAGAAAATTTATAATTAAAGTGAAACTTTTTATCTTTATGGAAAATAATCAAAATCATAGTATAACTTTTACTATCTTCTAGGGAAAAATTTAGAAGTGAAGTTTAAATTTTTTATGTCTTGCTGAACTTAAAACTGAACTGTAAGCTTTTTATTTTATATGGCGAAATTAGAATTGAATTGTGCTCTTTAGTAAAATTCAGAAGTGAACTTGAACTTTTATATCTCCTAAGAAATATTTGCTAGCAGAGTCAGCATCACTAAAATTATTTTTCTTATATTTGATATGTTTCGGGTAAATTAAAAACGTCGGATACAACATTATACTCTAAAAATATTTAACACTTAACAAAATGATATATTCGATATTTTTAATGTAATAACTGCCTTTTGAACTTTGATGTAAAAATACGTTAAAGAAATTATTATACATTATTAGTACACTTGCGCTTCACTTTCCGTCAATTCATCTTTATATTCATTGATGATATTGTCTGCTAATGTCCTTTTTATTCTGCCTGCGATTTCACTATCAATTTTCACATTATTTTTACATAGATAGCAGTTTTAGCACATTGACATGATTTGATTTATGATGTTGATGCAGCTGTATGCATTTTTGTCTTCTTTTTCCTTTAGCTTTCATTCGAATTGTAACACCAGAAATATTTCCATAAGATCTATTAACGGCTAACATGCTAACAGAACCGTTAGCTAGAACTTGTCCCTCTTCATCAACTATTATTTTTAAGTTGGCATTCTCTTTTACTACTAATTTCTCTGGTAATGTTACTCTCGCATATCCACCACTTGCATGATGGAAATTCTTGGGTACACCAAAAGAATTTAACTCCTCACTGACATGACAACGTATGCATACATTCCCAATAAGATATCCACTTGCACTCGTTTCATAGTTCAGGTATTTCTCCTTGTCAGCATTCAACACGACGATGATTTTTTCATGTGCACAGAGTTTCGTCAAATAATTCATCTTTACGTTTTACAGATCTGAATTGTGTGTTGATCTGGCCACTGCGTAAGATATACTAATTTAATGCGTGTAATAAACTTGGTAGTCTCAATAACGTGCCATAGTAAATCAGTTGAAAAGCCGTATCGTGTATCTGAATAAGCATAGAGTAAGATTGCTAAAGCCGTAAGCATATTTCTTGTAATTTTAATATTTAATAAAATTTAAAATTAAAGTGAAAATTTTTATCTTAATTGAAAATAACCATAATCATAGTATAACTTTTCATATCTTATTTGTAGAAATTTCGAAGTGAACTTTAAATTTTTTATGTCGTGGTGGACTGAAAACTGACGTGGAAAATATTCGGAGCAGAACTTTTAAATTTTTTCATCTCTTTGAGAAAAGTCGGAACTGACTTTAAGAAAATTTAGAATTAAAGTGAAACTTTCTATCTTCATAGAAAATAATCACAATCATAGTATAACTTTTCCTATCTTCTAAGGAAAAATTTAGAACTGAACTTTAAATTTTTTATGTCTTGGTGAACTTAAAACTGACGTGGAAGCTTCACCTACGAAATACTAGGAAACCTTAGCTCAGAAAAGCCTGAAATAGCCAACTACTCATCCCAAACTAGAAGTTTCAGACAACAAACACCTATGAGGGACTAAGAATCCTAGCTCTGAAAAGTCCAAAAAGCAAACTACACCCCCCAAATCACAATTTTCTGAAAGCATACACCAATGAAAAAATAAGAAATTTATCTAAGAAAAGTCAAAAATAGCAAACCACTCCTTCCCAAATCATAGGTTTCAGTCAACACAAACCTACTAAAGGCTAAGAAATCCAGATCAGAAAAGTCAAAAAATAGCAACCCACACATCCCAAATCATAGGTTTCAGGCACCACACACCTACGAAAGACTAAGAAATCTGGTTATGAAAAGTCGGAAATAGCAAATTCCACACCTCAAATCATAAGTTTCAGACAACACACACCTATGAAATACTAAGAAACCTTAGCTCAAAAAAGCTTGAAACAGCAAACTACTCATCCCAAACTATAAGTTTCAGACAACAAACACCTATGAGGGACTAAGAATCGTAGCTCAGAAAAGTCTATAAAGAAAACTGCAAATCCCAAATCATAATTTTCTGACAGCACGCACATATGAAAGGCTAAGAAATCTAGCTCAGAAAAGTCAAAAATAGAAAATTAACAATCCCTAATCATAGGTTTCAGTCAACAAACACCTATGAACGGCTAAGAAATCCAGCTCAGAAAAGTCAAAAATAGCAACCCACCCATCCCAAATCATAGGTTTCAGACAACAAACATCAACAAAAGACTAAGAAATCTAGCTGATAAAAGCCCGAAAAAGTAATTTACAAATCCCAAATCATAAGTTTCAGACAACATTCACATACGAAATACTATGAAACCTTAGATCAGAAAAGCCTTAAATAGCAAATTACACACCTCAAATCATAAGTTTCAGACAACACACACCTACGAAATACTAAGAAACCTTAGCTCAGAAAAGCCTGAAATAGCAAATTACTCATCCCAAACTATAGGTTTCAGACAACAAACACCTATGAGGGACTATGAATCCTAGCTCTGAAAAGTCCAAAAAGCAAACTACAAATCCCAAATCATAGGTTTCAGACAACACACACCAACGAATAACTAAGATCCTTATATCCCAAATCATAGGTTTCAGTCAACACACACCAACGAAAGACTAAGAAATCTAATTTAGAAAAGCCCGAAATAGTAATTTACATATCCCAAATCATAAGTTTCAGACAACATTCACCTACGAAATACTATTAAACCTTAGCTCAGAAAGGCCTGAAATAGCAAATTAGACACCTCAAGTGATAAGTTTCAGACAACACACACCTACGAAATACTAAGAAACCTTAGCTCAGAAAAGCCTGAAATAGTAATTTACATATCCCAAATCATAAGTTTCAGTCCACACACACCTACGAAAGGCTAAGAAATGCAGCTCTGAAAAGTCCAAAAGCAAACTACTAATCCCAAACTATAGGTTTCAGACAACAAACACCAACGAAAGACTAAGAAATCTAGCTTAGAAAAGCCTGAAATATCAATTTACATATCCAAAATCATAAGTTTCAGTCAACACACACCCACGAAAGGCTAAGAAATCCAGCTCTGAAAAGTCCAAAAGCAAACTACTCATCCCAAACTATAGGTTTCAGACAACAAACACCTATGAAAGGCTAAGAAATCTAGCTCTGAAAAGTCAAAAATAGTAATTTACATATCCCAAATCATAATTTTCTGACAACACACACCTATGAACGGCTAAGAAATCCAGCTCAGAAAAGTCAAAAATAGCAAACCAGCCATCCCAAATCATAGGTTTCAGACAACACATACCTATGAAAGACTAAGAAATCCAACTCAGAAAAGTAAAAAATAGCAACCCAGACACCCCAAATCCTAGGTTTCAGACAACACACATCAACGAACGCCGGGGCCGGGGGAGGGTCTTGGTGGGTCGGGGGGGGTCCATGAGGGCGGGGTGGGCCTTGGGGTGCTTGGGGGGACCTTTGAGGACCAGGGGCTTCCTTCGGGGTTGGGGTAAGGGGATCAGAACCCTTTGGGGTTGGGGATAGGGGACCTCACGACACTGTTCAAATGGAACTTGTGTATTATAACGACCACAGAGTTTTACCCTCAAATCCTCTTCTAAAATCTCTTCAAAAATCATCTTTTAAAATGTCTCTAACTGTTTCGCCGAAATAATTCCCTAAAATAATAATTTGTTCTGAAAAGATATAATAAAGCCTTAAAAAAGTATTAAAATGGTGGCTCAGGAGCCTTTGGGGCGCCGGGGGCCCTTTAGGGGGGGCGGGGGGAGGGGGCCTTCTATGTCTCAATGCACAAAAAAAATATTAAAAAATGGGGGAGGGAAGGGGAGGGGAGGGGGAGGAGGGGAGGGGGAGGGGAGGGGGGAGGGGAGGGGGAGGAGGGGGAGGAGAGGGAGGGAGAGGGGGGCCTTTGGGAGCCCGGTGGACCTTTGAGGACCGGGGGCTTCCTTCGGGGTTAGGGTGGGGTATGAGGACCCTTCGGGGTTGGGGTGGGGTATGAGGACTCTTTGGGGTTGTGGTAGGGGACCTCACAACACTGTGCAAATGGAACTTGTGTATTATGACGACCAAAGAGTTTCACCCTCAAATCCTCTTCTAAAATCATCTTTTAAATCATCTTTTAAAATGTCTCTAACTGTTTCGCCGAAATAATTCCCTAAAACGGTTTCGCCCAAATAATCCCTAATCGTAACTTCAGCGTATTCCTTTTGTTTTTGGCATCTCTGCGCTGACGCATTTGAAATTACTAAGAAACCTATTCCCGCGCTAAAACAATTCATCGCTAAGATGTTTCTTGCAGAATTGTTTCCATGGCGTTTGGTTATTAATATCTTTTGGAGTTCGTGAATCAATAATTTCCCTTAGAAACAATAAATTAGGTCTCCTTTCGTGTCAAATCAATCAATCATGACATCAGCTGTCACGTGTGATCTAAAATTTGCCCTGGAAACAATTCTTGTTAAACTCCAAAGACATTAATTAACTTGACTTCATCTGTCAGACAACATTTCCTATTTCTGGATCAGAACATTCGCCTCGAGCGTGCCAAAAACAACAACAACAACATCGACCTTGGAAATTTAGGTCATTGACCCCATTAACCACGTGTTCGCCCTAGGGACTCTATGCCCATATTTGGTGTTAAAAAAAGTTGTAGGTGGCAGCAGGGGTGGGTGACACGAGTCGGACCCCCCTTTCTACTGAGATAGATGACCTCCGATCACTTTTGACTCTTAAGAAGGTAACAAGAACTTTCAGTTTCCAATCAAAACTCTAAGTTTATACGACAACCCCTAACATAAAAACCTTATATGCCCCCGGGGAATAACTTACAATAGTTGCCTCCGGGTTCTAGGCGATTGTGTCGACTGCGAAATTTTTTTATTTGATCTTTATACTATATTGAACAAAAACGTTATCTCAAAATTTTGATTTGATGCATTTGGGGTAAAAAGACCTCGGGGGAAGGAGGGGGACTAGTTGCACTCCTATCACTTGTGACTCTGAAAAAGAGCACTAGAAATTCCAATTTCCAATCAGATGAGCACCCTTCGAAGTTTGTACGACCATACCTTCTAAAGAAACCTCATATTCCCCCAGGGCACAACTTACAACACTTGTTCCCAGATTCTGGGGACTGTGTTATGCCTGAATCTTTGTTATATGATATTTGGTCTATTTAGAACAAATGGCTATATATTAAGTTCGACAACACGCAGTTGGGGAAAAGAAGATTGGGAGGGGGTAGCTGCCATCGGATCACTTTTGACACTTAAAAAGGCAATTGCAACTTTCAATTTCTAATCATTTGAGTCCCCTCCAAAGTTTATACCACCACCTCTTTCACAAGAACCAAATATGCCCCCGGGGCAATTGTTACAACCCTTCCTCAGGGTGTCGGGTGGTTATGCTGACCATGAAGTTTTTGTTATCTGATCTTTGCACTATTTCAAACAAACTAGCTATCTCAAAATTTTCATCGGATGCATTTATAGAAAAGAGGGTTTGTGCGGGGGGAGGGGTAGATTCCCTCCGATCACTTTTAACTCATAAACCGGTAACTAGAACTTCAGTTTTCAATCAAATGAGCCACCTCTGAAGTTTATACGACCACCCCTCACATGCCCCCGGGGTATAATTTAAAACCCTTGCCCCCGGGCTCGGGGGGAGGGGGGCAGCCGACCCTGGAGTTAGTGTTATCTGATATTTAAACTATTTTTAACAAAATGACTATCTCAAAATTTTTATCAGGTGGGCTTGGGGAAAAAAGGGCGTGGGGAGGCTAGTTACCCTACGATCTCTTTTGACTCTTAAAAGGTGAACTAGAACTTTCATTTTCTTATCAAATGAGCCCCCTATGTAGTTTATACGAACATCCCTTCCATAAGAACAGTATATGTTCCAGGGCATAAATTACACCGCCTGCCCCTGGGCCCTGAGGAGCTGTGTCAACCCTGGAGGTTTTGTTATCTGGTCTTTGAACTGTTTTTAACAAAATGGCTGTCTCAAAATTTTTATTGAATGTATTTGGGGAAAAAAGAGCGTGGGTGGCTAGTTACCTTCCGGTTACTTTTGGCTCTTATAAAGGGCACTAGAACTTCCTATTTCCAATCGAATGAGCTCCCTCCAAGGTTTATACGACCTCCCTTTCCATAGAAAGTGCCTCTGGGACAAAAAATAAATAAAAAAAACATTGGAGCCTCATGGCCTTCACTATTGGCAACGCTATGGCGTTGCCTCTGATTATAAATTTTTATGTTATGGCTGTTGCAATTCTGTAGAATTTCTATCCTAATGGAAAATGTTATGCTAACCAACCATCTTTGGCAATATATGATATAATATAACCAAACGACATGCAAATATGTTTTAGTTTGCTTTTGCTTGCTTGTTATTTCAATGTGAACCATGTTATGAAAGATTTAATAAAAGAGCTATGGGAAGAGATTTGATACAAAAAAAAAAAAAAAAAAAAAAAAAAACAGAACTTACTACAGAATGTATTCCTTTCATGGTTTCTTCATAAGTTTCAAAGAAGGTGATTGCCAGGTCAGAATACAAAATCAATCTGAGAACTCCGTTTATGAGTAATGTGGCAAGAAGGTTTATGTGCAGCCGAGTACGAGCGTTACGAAGGGACCTAGAAAAGTTCTTAGACGTGTAATTAGGTAATTCAAATTAATTTCTGCAAAAAAGGAAATTATTGCCCGTATTCGAATCCCAGTTCACATTTTCTTCGGCAAAAGTAATAAAGTAAAACCACTACCCTAGCCCCCCTTCCCCTCTTTGTTCAGACCATTTTTTTACGACTGGTTATTTTTTTGTCAAACACTATAACTTACGAATAAAATTCATAAAGTATTGAGAGCTGAACATAAGAAGATTGCGAATAAATAAAGCAGCTCCAAGGTTCACAAAAAAAAATACTGCCAACATTATTTGCATTTACAACCAAATACATATAGCCTACTATTTTTAACGTTTCATCCAAGATCAGTAGACAACATCAATCCATAAGAAATTTGCTTCAAATGATGGACCCATGTTTTGAAATCCTACTTCATTTACGGGAAAACTCGTCAATTCTACCTGTATATACTTTTTTTCACTTTGTCATAAACATTACATTTCAAAAGTAAATATTAACACAATTCATTATCTTGATACTTCTTATACATGACAACTATCCAATAATATTGAGTTAAGCCCATCTGTTAATTTTATGTGTACAACTTTTGAAAAATGGGCATAAAAGAAGCAACCAGTCTTATGTTGTTTTCTCCATCATACATATTTCAATGATTCTTAACAATAGCTAAATATAACGTGATGACCTCGTTCACACCTCAAGAATCATAATTTCTTTTGCGTGCCTAGGTAAAAAAGTCTGCATACGCAGGTTTTTGGGAATTAATGATTTAGAAAAATTGTTTATTAGAAAAAAGTTATATAAGTAAGGAATAAGGATAGCACCCTTGAAAATAGTGCCTCTTGGCAGTAATAGCTCTCCATTCAACTTTTCTAGCTGTTGGAACAATCATGTAATCGTGGTACTGTGACACCGCACAATGTGTCGGGGTCTGTGACCCCCTTTAAAGAACCAGTAAGTTTCCAGCAAATAGTAGAATTTTTATGTATTCCTGTGTCACGAATTGTTGCGACTTGTCACGGGTAGCTGATTATAATTAAACATTTTGACAAATTTTGTTTCCTTTGATACTACGAAGTGGACAATGAACCGATAAAATAACGTCTATCGTCCTAATTTTTTATAAAGAATGCTAAAAATAACTATGAATATTACAATCAGTTAATGATTTATAGATATATATTGGCTTCTGAAAATAATCACACAATTTTAAAAAGATGGAAAGTTCCTGTTAGGGTTGAAATGCCATATATCAGTCACTCACAGAACATTAGGAAAACAGTCAGGCTAAGAACTTAAAGAACTGAAGATGAAGATTTATATCTACCGTATAAATTATCAAGGAGGAAACTTGTTTGAGATGTTGCCCGTATCAGCTCTCAAGTGTAAAAGAATATATAAAAACGAAAAAAAGAAGGATCAATAGTATATCTAGTCGAAGTAGAGTGCTTAGATTTCAACTGATAGTTAGTTTTCTTTTTTTTTGTTACTGGCAAAAAATTCAAAATTTTTGGGTAATAAATAAATCTCATTTAGAATTTAACTGTTGACTGAAATTCTTCCCAATCCTGGTTAGTTTTTTCTTTATGTAAGGAACTTAAAAAGAAATGAGTGTATCAACCTCTGAAAAGCATCGACATTATGCAATTTAAAGTCACAACAGGGGAAGAAGACCCAATAAATGACCTAAATAGCCGTTTGGATTGTTGACCATACCCATCGGAATAGTTTCATAGTAGGCTACGCCTAACTATTGAGTTTTCGCACCATGTTCCAAACGCTCTGCTTTGTTCAATGAAGCAAAATAAATGTGTTTCTTTGACATTAAAGACGAGGGACTTATAATGGGGAATTATTCATGGATGTAGAGGCAAATACAAAAGAAAGGAAGAATTCTAAAACATCTCATGAAAAAAAACCAGAAAGTTATTGTTTCAGAGCAGAGACTTGCCCTTGCGTATCTGTATGGTATATGACCGGAAATTAGAATAAATAGACTTCCGTTGCTTCAGCAAAGTAGAATGCTGCAGCAAAGTTTACTCAGTTTCTCCAACAACCATTTAGTGGGATCAAATTCTAGTTTTGTATCTTCAACGTGAATTATATACAATAAATGTCAACCCCTCAAAAACTAGAGAAAAATATCCCAAGAATAAATTTTTTTTTCAAAAACAAAAGAAAAGTTTAGGCTAATGATGGAATGTTCCTTAAGAACAGTCTCAAAATACATTATTTTTGCTTAGGACCAGAACTGTACAAGTTACTGCTGTGATACTCTTCCCCAAAACACAACACTTAATCCAATATAATTCTATAAATACAGTGTGTATAAGCTAAGTCTACGTTACTTTGCCTTAAACACAGTATCGGTGGTAATAATACCTTGATTCTAATACTGTCGTCAAGTAAATTTCACAAAAACATTTACTAATAATTGCAAAGGAACCTCATTACGTTGCATTATAATCAATTAACATTACATAATGAATTGCATGAAAACAGATTTCCCTACCCTAAAATGTATCAAAATAGATGAAATCGGGTAGACCAGTCAACATGAGTTATTATCATGACGTCCTTGAAAACGAAATAGCTTCAAGGTTTTTACTTACAAGCCCCTCTTAAAATCTGCATTAAAATTACTGAATTCAAATCAAAGTCGATGAATTACCCCGAGCGAGTAACCCTAAAAATAACAAAGTTTTATTATTCTCGCAAAATTCGCTCTCGACGACAGAGGAGAGCCCTCCCCCCGATAATTGAAACGGTGAAACCTGCAATTGTAATTAACAATTCCTATTGAAATTACACAGAAATGGAAAAAAAAACTATTTGAGAGACTCTTAAGATTGCAAATTCTTTTGGTGAATTAGTTAAGAGGTTGCCGTGGATTCGAAGAGGAAGGTGTGAAAACCTTTCCTTATGTGTAATGCACCGGCTAAGACGTAATTGGTTGTGTTAGGAGGCATGAGCCTGCCCCTCAGAGATAATCTGCCACTTAGGAGGTTAAAAAAGAAGCAGTTTTTGTGAAAATCTACTAGTTGAGGCTGAAAAATTGATATCTTCAGAGAAATAGTGAATTGGCAAAACATAAAGATTTTGTTCTGGAAAGCTAATAGTCTTACTTATTAAGGAAAACTATTTTTGTTATTTGATAATTAGAAGAAAAATTGTCTTGAATAAATGCAAATGCCTGAACAGTGATTCATGGCAATCCAGAAATATAATTCCCAGAAAAAATCCCTTCTAAACCCAATATAAAAAGTAGTCTAAACGCAGTCAAAGTCAAAGGTAGAGCTACATGTGAGCCAGGTTTCAAGAGTAGGTTTATTATAGCTGAATAAGCATAGGCACTGAACTGGTTCCTTTGGTTTTTGCCTATAGTTATTTCCACGGTAATTTTCTTTTTTTTTAAGTTAAGCGCAAATTATATTCTGGTCTTGAGAAGCCACGGTGGTTATCAACCATACTTACGTTAATTTTTGCTCGTTATGAGTTTGACTCGGTTATCTATTGTAATTTCTGTTCGTTTTGAGCTTTATCTATTTATTAATAGCGATTTGTGGTAGTTTTACGCTTGGAAGATTATCTGACTATTTCCGCTCATTTTTGGCTTAATGGAGATCTTTATATTTCTTTAAAAAACTTATTTTGTGGAAAAAGTTGTTTAAATTAATCATGTAAAAGTTAAAATATCTCCGTCCAATATTCATAAAACCTAATCTACTCTTTACCTTCTTGTACAATAACTATCTATTTTTCCTTCTCTCCAATAGGTATTTCGTCAAACCTGCGTAAATGCTGATGATCCTCGTTTTTTTTCTAGCCACTTGCTTCATATATATTCTTATACATTTTGTTAACTACAAGTATTATGATTTTGTGAAGTTTTGTGTATTCTTACCTTTGAATGAACAAGCCATTCGTTGAAACGATGCCTCAGATCATTTTTGTTAGTTAACAACCGTTGCCACATTAATTTTTTGGAAAATAATTTACAATTATCATAGGCAGCGCAATAGTAAAGAACAATGTTGGCACAATGTATTATTTATTAAATTTTTTTTTGGTTGGTCTTAGACCAGGGTACTTCGTATCAAATGAGTTGTCGTAGAAACTTGGAAAAGGGCTCATTAGATTGGAAATTGGAAGGGCTTGTGCCCTTTTTGACAGTCCAAACTGATTGGAGGGCAACTAACCCCCCTCTCACGCCCATCATTTCCCCAAACACATGCAATAAAAATTTTGAGATATCCATTTTGTTTAACGCAGCTGAAAGTTTTAAAAATTAGGTGTTTGAGGGTGATATCCCGCCCACACCCCTCATGGCAAGGGTTTTAAGTTATAAGGTTTTTATAGAAATCGTTGTCGTAGAAACTTCAAAAAGGGCTCATTTGATTGAAAATTGAAAGGCCTAGTGCCCTTTTTAATAGTCGAAAGTGATTGGAGGGCAGCTAACCCCCCTCTCACGCCCAAGATTCTCCTAAACATATCCAATAATAATTTTGAGATAGCCATTTTTCTCAACGTAGTTGAAAGTCTGGGAATTATGTCTTTGATGATGACAAACCACCCATACCCCTCAGGGCAAGGGTTGTATGTTTTGCCCTTGGGGCACATAAGGTTTTTATAGAAAGTATTTTCGGAGAAACTTCAAAAAGGGCTCATTCGATTGGAGGGGCCAATGCCCTTTTTAATAGTCGAAAGTGTTTGGAGGGCAACTAACCCCCTCTCACGCCCACCATTTTCCCGAACACATTCAATCAGAATTTTGAGCTATCGATTTTGTTCAACGTACTTTAAAGATCTAGAAATTATGTCTTTGAGAATGACAAACCCTCACATCCCCTGGGCAAAAGTTGTAAGTTATGCCCTGGGGGGATATAAGGTTTTTATAGAAAGCGTTGTCGTATAAACTTCAAAAATGCTCATTCAATTGGGAATTGAGAGGGCTAGTGCCCTTGTCAATAATCAAAAGCGATTGGATGGCGAATGTCCCCCCATGTCCATCGTTTCCGCAAACACTTCCGATAAATATTTTTATACAGCCATTTTTGGGCTATATCACAAAATTCTTCTAAATGTTTACACTTTTATATCTTTAAGAAATCAAAGCATGGGGTTTAGAACCCTACTCATATTGATTTCTGCGCGTTTTGAGTTTGACTCTGCTATTTATTTGAATTTCTGTTTGTTTTGGGTTTCATTTATTTATTGATTTGTGGTAGTTGTATGCTTGGTAGATTATTCGATTCTATTTTTGTTCATTTTTGGTTTACTGGAGTTTTTTACTTTTTTTTCAAAAATTTATTTTGCGGAAAAAGTTTTTTTAATTAATCAAAGAAAAAGCCAGTCAATTTAATACAAAAATGACAAACGTTCGTCTCCCAAAAGCTGCACTAAACATCCAAAAAAACTGTAGAGCTGTATAGAAATAACCACAGAGCCCGGAAAAGAATAGAAAACGATTGCAAACTTGTTAAATTGAAATATAGTACAAGCGACAAGCCACCAAAAACAGCTGATGATTAGCCAGCAGGAACCATACCATGAGTAGAGTGTATCTATGGAATTTGCTTGCGGGCATAAGAATTCCCATACTATTTGTTTGAGAACCTAGGATCGTACTATTTGCGTGAAGCTATAGGAAAACATTTCCAGAGCATATGCTCATGGATTTGCTTCGTTTGTGTACCTTCCTGTGTTATTTGGGGGGATTACGTTCCATGACACTTTTCCAGGGCATGTACCTGTGGATACCTTTCAAAGCAACATGATTAAACACGCTGTTACAATCGGAATTGTTTGATTGACATTTGCAAAAAGAGACAAGGAATTCGCAAACAGGACTCTATGAACGATATTAATTAATGTTTGAATAATAGGAGTGTGATTGATTCTAATTAGTGATTGGATAATTTTTTAACAAGAAATCTCTGAATAAAATATTTTTGGAGGGATTGGAGCGAGGTGTCTTAGAGTACTTATAATGGTGTGATTTGGGGAGATTACGTTCCTTGGCACCTTTTCAGAGCATTTACTTATGGATTCTAGCCGACTATGTTCCTTCCTGTGCTATTTGGGGAGATTACGGTCCTTGACACCTTTTCAGGGCATGTACTTATGGATTTGGGTGGATTATGGCGTCTTTCCAGAGCATGTACCTATGGATTTGGATGGATTATGTTCCTTCCTATGCTATTCTAAGGGTTTATGTTCCTTCCTATGCTATTCTATGGCCTTATGTTTCTTTCTGTGTTATTCTATGGGACCTCTACACGTGATTAAACACGTTTTTCTTGCCTTTCATTGGTACCTTTCCAAGCGAGCGGGGAATCCCCTCCAGTTCCTAGACACTGCAAAAAGCAAGATATTTATTATAAATTTGGAACAATTGTCACATTCAGCATGGCGTGTGTTATTTTTTTTTATTTTTTTTTGGCAATTGGCATTTTTGTCTGATAACAGGTACCATTCATTGCGATCATAGCTCTAAAAAAGGAGGGATGGGAGCGGGGTGTCTTAGAGTACTTGATTCAAACTTTTACCTTGAGCATCGTTGTTGTTAGCAGAATTTCAAAAGGATCGTTTATGAGTGCTGGCGTATCTGATGAAATAATTTAGGTCGTATGATAAATTTAATTTATTTTTTTTAATAAAGTAGTTTTTTAGTAAGGACACTCGATATCCTAAAAGTGTTTGATTCAAACTTTTACCTTGAGAATCAATGTTGTTAGAAGAGTTTCAAAAGGATCGTTTATGAGTGCTGGCGTATCTGATGAGATAATTTAGGTCTTATGATAAATTTAATTTATTTTTTTTTAATGAAGTAGTTTTTCAGTAATTAAACTCGAAATCATAAAATTTTTTTATTAAAAATTTTACCTTTATAATCTATTTTGTTAGAATAATTTAAAAAGGATCGTTTATGAGTGCTGGCGTATCTGATGAAATAATTTAGGTCGTATGATAAATTTAATTTTTTTTTTAATGAAGTAGTTTTTTAGTACTGACACTCGATATCCTAAAATTGTTTGATTCAAACTTTTACCTTGAGAATCGATTTTGTTAGAAGAATTTCAAAAGGATCGTTTATGAGTGCTGGCGTATCTGATGAAATAATTTAGGTCGTATGATAAATTTAATTTACTTTTTTAATGCAGTAGTTTTTTAGTAAGGACACTCGATATCCTAAATTTGTTTGATTCAAACTTTTACCTTGAGAATCGATGATGTTAGCAGAATTTCAAAAGGATCGCTTATGAGTGCTGGCGTATCTGATGAAATAATTTAGGTCGTATGATCAATTTAATTTATTTTTTTTAATGCAGTAGTTTTTTAGTAAGGACACTCGATATCCTAAAAGTGTTTTATTCAAACTTTTACCTTGAGAATCGATGTTGTTAGAAGAATTTCAAAAGGATCATTTATGAGTGCTGGCGTATCTGATGAAATAATTTAAGTCGTATGATCAATTTAATTTTTTTTTTAATGCAGTGGTTTTTTAGTAAGGACACTCGATTTCCTAAAAGTGTTTGATTCAAACTTTTACCTTGAGCATCGATGTTTTTAGCAGAATTTTAAAAGGATCGTTCATAAGTGCTGGCGTATCTGATGAAATAATTTAGATTGTATGATTAATTTATTTTTTTATTATTTTTTTTGCAGTAGTTATTTAATAAGCACACTCGATATCCTAAAAATGTTTGATTCAATTTCTACCTTGAGCATCGAAGTTTTTAGTAGAATTTCAAAAGGGTCGTTTATAAGTGCTGACATGTCTTTGATGAACAAATTCATGTCACATGATAATTTTTTTTTAATACAGTAGTTATTCAATAAGGAAACTCGATATCCTAAAAGTGTTTGATTCCAACTTTTACCTTGAGAATCGATGGTGTTAGTAGCATTTCAACAGTATCGCTTATGAGTGCTGGCGTATCTGATGAAATAATTTAGGTCGTATGATAAATTTAATTTATTTTTTTTAATGCAGTAGTTTTTCAGTAAGGACACTCGATATCCTAAAAGTGTTTGATTCAAACTTTTACCTGGAGCATCGATGTTCACAAACACACACAGAGACGACACACACACAGAGATTACACACACACACAGAGACGAAACACACATAGAGACGACGCACGTACAGAGATGATACACACACACAGAGACAACACACACACAGAGACAACAGACAAAAATAGAGTCGACAGACGCACAGAGACGACAAACACAGACAGACAACAAACAAACACAGACACCACATATGCCCAGAGACGACACACACACACAGAGACAACACACAAACACAGACTACACACACATAGCGACGACACACACGCACAGGATCGTTTATGAGTGCTGGCGTATCTGATGAAATAATTTAGGTCGTATGATAAATTTAATTTATTTTTTTTAATGTAGAAGTTTTTCAGTAAGGACACTCGATATGCTAAAAGTGTTTGATTCAAACTTTTACCTTGAGCATCGATGTTTACAAACACACACAGAGACGACACACACACAGAGACGAAACACACATAGAGACGACACACGCACAGAGACGATACACACAGAGACAACACACACATAGAGACAACACACACACATAGCGACGACACACGCACAGAGACGACACACACACAGAGAGAAGAAACACGCACAGAGACGACACACACACAGAGACAACACACAAACACAGACGACACACACATAGTGACGACACACACTCACAGAGACGACAAACACACAGAGACGACACACACACACAGAAAGAAGACACATGCACAGAGATCACACACACACACAGAGACGACACACACAAAGAGAAGACACACACACACACAGAGAATAAACACACATAGACACCACAAACGCACCGAGACGAGAAACATACACAAAGACAACACACACACAGAGACGACACACACACATAGCGAAGACACAAGCACAGAGACGACACACACAGAGACGACACACAAACAGATAGAAGACACAGGCACATATACTACACACACACACACACACAGACACACACACAGAGAAGACACCCACATCGAGACGACAAACGCACAGAGACGACACACACACAGAGACGACACACACAAACACAGAGACAAGACACATGCACAGAGATTACACACACACACAGAGAGACGACACACACACACAGACAACATACAAACACAGAGAAAACAGACACATAGCAACAACACACAAACATAGCGACGACACACACACAGAGACGACACACACACAGAGACAAAACACACACAGAGAGACAGAACATACACGCACATAGACGACACACACACAGAGACAACACACACACAGAGACAACACACACATAGAAACGACACACGCACAGAGACGACTCGCACACACACACAGAGACGACACACACACACACAGAGAATACACACGCAAAGAGACGACACACACACAGAGACAACACACACACAGAGACCACACACACACAGAGAGCTAAGACACACGCACAGAGACTACAAACTCAGACAGAAGACACACTCACAGAGACTACGCACACACACAGATACGACACACGCACAGAGACGACACACACACACACAGATAACACACACACAGAGATGAATCACACACAGAGACGACAGACACAAAGAGAGGACTCACACACAGAGAGGACAAACACACATAAACCGCACACACACACAGACGACACACACACACACACAGAGAAGACACACACACAGAGACTACACACACACACAGAGACAACAAACATACAGAGACGACACACACAAATAGCGACGACACACGCACAGAGACGACACACACACAGAGACGACTCACACACAGAGAGAAGACACACGCACAGAGACAACACACACACACATAGAAGACACACACACAGATACGACACACACACAGATACGAAACACCCATAGAGACGACATTCGCACAGAGACGATACACACACAGAGAAGACACACACACAGAGACGACACACACACAAAGAGACGACACAAACACACAGATACGAAACACACAAAGAGACGACACACGCACAAAGACGACAAACACACAGAGTCGACTCACACACTGAGAGGACAAACACACAGAGACGACACAAACAAAGAGACGACTCATACACAGAGTGGACAAACACACAGAAACGACACACACGCACAGAGACAACACACGCATAGAGACAACACAGAAACAGAGACGACAGACACAGAGACGACAGACACACAAAGTAGAAACACACACAGAGACGACACATACACAGAGGCGACACACACACACACATAAAGACGACAAACATACTGAGAAGACACAAAAACAGATTCGACACACCCACAGAGACGACACACACACAGATACGAAACACACATAGAGACGACACACACAGAGACGATACCCACACAGAGAATACACACACACACAGAGAACACACACACAAAGAGACGACTTAAACATAGAGACTACAAATAAACATAGAAGACAAACACACAGACACGACACACAGAGAGTGACAACACACACACACACAGAGACGAGACACACACAGAGACAACCCACACACAGAGACTACACACATAGAGACGAAACATACAAACAGACGACACACGCACAAAGACGACACACACATAGAGCCGACTCACACACAGAGAGGACAAACACACAGAGACGACAGACACAAACACACAGAGACGATAGACACAAACACACAGAGACGACAGACACAAAGAGACGACTCACTTACAGAGAGGACAAACACACAGAAACGACACGCACACACAAAGAGACGAAACACACATAGAGACAACACAGACACAGAGACGACACACACACAGAGAGGACAAACACACAGAGACGATACACACACAGAGACGACACACACGCACACAGGGACGACAAACATACAGAGAAGACACAAAAACAGAGACGACACACCCACCGAGATGACACACACATAGAGACGACACAACACACAAACAGAGTCATAGTCATTGTGGACAGAGCCACTATGAATGAGTCATAGTGGCGCGCCACTCTAAGTGAACCTAGATCAACCCAACTTTTTGGATATCTCTCTCACTATGACTCTGTTTGCGTGTCGTGTCTGTGCGTGTACCGTCTCACTGTGTGTGTCATCTCTGTGGGTGTGTCGCCTCTGTTTTTGTGTATTCTCTGTCCGTTTGTCGTCTCTGTGTGCGTGTGTGTCACCTATGTGTATGTGTCTTCTCTGTCTGTGTGTTGTCTATCTGTTTGTGTGGTCTCTGTGTTTGTGTTGTCTCTGTGGTTGTGTCGTTTCTGTGTGTGTGTGTGTCGTTTCTGTATGTTTTTACTCTCTGTGTGTGAGTCGTCTGTTTTTTTCTGTCATATATGTGTGTTTGTGTCTGTCGTATCTGTTTGTTTTTAATATCTGTGTTTGAGTCGGCTATATGAGTGTGTCGTATCTTTGTATGTTTCGTCTCTATGTGTGTCGTCTCTTTGTGTTTGTCGTCTCTGTGTGTGTGTGTTGTCCCTCTATGTGTGTCGTCTCTGTGTGTTTGTAGTCTCTGTGTGTGTTTAGTCTCTCTGTTTAATTCTTCTCTTTGTGTGTGTCGTCTCTGTGTGTGTGTGTAGTCTCTGTGTGTGTGTCGTCTCTGTGTGTGTCGTCTCTATGTGTTTTTGGTCTCTCTGTGTGTGTCATCTCTGTGGGTGTGTCGTCTCTGTTTTTGTGTCTTTTCTGTATGTTTGTCGTCTCTGTGTGTGTGTGTCGCCTCTGTGTATGTGTCGTCTCTGTGTGTGTTTCGTCTTTGTGTGTCTGTCGTCTCTGTGTCTGTCGTCTCTGTGTCTGTGTTGTCTCTATGTGTGTGTCGCCTCTGTGTGTGTTTGTCGTTTCTGTGTATGAGTCGTCTCTTTGTGTCTGTCGTCTCTGTGTGTTTGTCCTCTCTGTGTGTGAGTAGACTTTGTGTGTTTGTATTCTCTGTGCGTTTGTAGTCTCTTTGTGTGTTTAATATCTGTGTGTGTCGTTTCTATGTGTGAGTTGTATATGTGTGTGTTTCGTCTCTATGTGTGTGTGTCGTCTCTCTATGTGTGTCGTCTCTGTGTGTTTATATTCTCTGTGTGTGTGTCGTCTCTATCTGTAAGTCGTCACTTTCAGTGTGTCGTCTCTGTGTGTGTGTGTCGTCTCTGTGTGGGTGTCGTCTCTGTGTGTGTGTCGTCTCTCTGCGTGTGTCGTCCCTATGTGTGTGTAGTCTCTGTTCGTGTGTCGTCTCTTTGTGTGTGTCTCGTCTCTCTGTGTGTGTTGTCTCTGTGTGTGTTTCTTCTCTGTGCGTGTGTCGTCTCTATGGGTGTTTCGTATCTGTGTGTGTGTCGTCTCTAGGTGTGTGTCGTCTCTCTGTGTGTGTGTTTTCTCTGTGCGAGTGTCGTCTCTCTGTGTGTGAGTCATCTCTGTGTTTGTGTCGTGTCTGTACATCTTTCTTCTCTATAGGTGTTTTTCGTGTGTCTGTGTGTGTTGTCTCTGTGTGTTTGTGTCGTCTCTGTGTGTGTGTGCCGTTTCTGTGTGTTTGTCGTCTCTGTGTGTTAGTCCTCTCTTTGTGTCTGTCGTCTCTGTGTGTGTCATCTCTGTGTGTGTGTCGTCTCTGTGTGTGTGTCGTCTCTGTGTGTGTGTGTGTCGTCTCTGTACGTGTGTCGTCTCTGTGTGTGTGAGTAGTCTCTGTGTGTGTGTCGTCTCTGTGCGTGTGTCGTCGCTATGTGTGTGTGTGTGTTGTCTCTGTGTGTATGTGTCGTCTCTGTGAGTGTGTCTTCTCTGTGTGTGTGTGTGTCGTCTCTGTGTGTGTGTGCGCATCGTCTCTGTGAGTGTGTCGTCGCTGTATGTGTGTCGTCTCTGTGTGTGTGTCGTCTCTGTGCGTGTGTCGTCTCTATGTGTGTTTCGTCTCTGTGTGTGTGTCATCTCTGTGTGTGTGTCGTCTGTCTGTGTGTGTGTGTCGTCTCTGTGCGTGTGTCTTCTCTCTGTGTGTTGTCGTCTCTGTGCCTGTGTCGTCGCTATGTGTGTGTCGTCTCTGTGTGTGTGTAGTCTCTGTGTGCGTGTTGTCTCTGTGATTTTTGTCTTTGTGTGTGTGTCGTCTCTGTGCGTGTATAGTCTCTATGTGTGTTTCTTATCTGTGTGTGTGTCGTCTCTTTGTGTGTGTCGTCTCTATGTGTGTTTGTCGTTTCTGTGTGTGTGTCCCATCTCTCTGTGTGTGTTATCTCTGTGTGTGTGTAGTCTCTGTGTGTGTGTCGTCTCTGTGTGTGTGTCATCTCTGTGTGTGTGTGTCGTCTCTGTGGGTGTGTCATGTTCGTGTGTGTGTCATCTCTGTGTGTGTGTGTTCTCTGTGTTTGTGTGTCGTCTCTGTGTGTGTGTCGTCTCTATGTGTGTGTCGTCTCTATGTATGTGTTATGTCTTTGTGTGTGTCATCTCTCTGTGTGTGTCGTCTCTGTGCATATGTCTTCTCTCTGTGTGTGTGTCTGTGTCGTCTCTGTGTGTTTGTCGTCTCTGTGCGTGTGTCGTTGCTATGTGTGTGTCGTCTGTGTGTGTGTTGTCTCTGTGTGTGTGACTCGTCTCTGTGAGTGTGTCTTCTCTCTCTGTGTGTGTCGTCTCTGTGTGTGTATTGCCTCTGTGTGTGTGTCGTCTCTGTGTGTGTGTGTCGTCTCTGTGTGTGTGTTGTCTCTTTGTGTGTGCCTAGTCTCTGTGCGTGTGTAGTTTGTATGTGTGTTTTGTCTCTGTGTGTGTGTCATCTCTGTGTGTGTGTCGTCTGTGTGTGTGTGTGTGAACATCGATACTCAAGGTAAAAGTTTGAATTAAACAATTTTAGCATATGGAGTGTCCTTACTGGAAAACTACTGTATTAAAAAAGATAAACTAAATTTATCATACAATCTAAATTATTTCATCAGATACACCAGCACTCATAAACGATCCTTTTGAAATTCTGCTATCAACATCGATTCTCAAGGTAAAAGTTTGAATCAAACACTTTTAGGATATCGA